>NC_143580.1:216136001-216436001 GCF_048544385.1 Mastigoproctus giganteus | reverse complement strand
CATTTTCACCTCTGCCAGTGGCTACTGTTAATCTATTAGCCCTTCTATCCTTCCCAAGCTAGCAGTTTTCCGACCCACCTAACACTGCCTCGATAGCATCAGCAAATATTCTTGCACCCTTTCTATTTAAGTGTATCCCATCCCTGTAGAAGCAGTCTCTCCTGTTAACAAGTACAGACCAGGCTGGAAAAAATTCTACCCCCTGAGCCTTGCACAATCTTTCCGGGGCCGAATTGATCGACAGGGCTCTCATCATCTACTCCCTCCTATCGTGTCTGGGCAGAATTGCAGACTCTTTCAAATTCAACCGTAATTCACGGCTTTTTTTCAACAGTGACCTGTACTTGTTAAGTAATTCTGCCAATCTCCTACTCTTAATATTATTAGTTCCAACGTATACAACAATATCACCCTTTGTTCCCTTAAAAGATGATATCTGCTCTACAATATCATCAACCTTTGCCACTGGCAGACATACCTTGGTCCTGTTCCACCTATCCTTTTTACATAGCATTTTCCCCATTTCCCTGACAATAGAGTCACCAGCAACTACTAATTCCTGTTGGACCAGCGCATTCTTCCTTGGGGGTTGCCACTGTGTTGCATGATGATCAAGTGCAAGCTCTGGCGTTGATGTGGGCAGCTGAGAGCTTGATGGGCCCCTCAATTTAAATGCTTCGAGGGCATCCACCCTGTCCTTCAAGCTCTCATATAGGCCTATAACAACACTGAGTTGTCACCTCATTTCCTCACACTCCTTACATCGCGCACACACAAAGACATCTCCCTTGGCAATATCATGTCCCATACCTGATTGCTCCACAAACATCAAGCAAGCAGTGCATTTTAAAAAAAAGGCTGTGATTCAGAGGGCAACTGCCCCTCTCAGTTCTCTCCTGAGCCACAGCACTCCATTTAGCTTGAGCCTTTTGCTTTGCTGCTCTGGTCTGAGTCATGATTCTGATTCAATTTCAATAAACTTTCAATTTCAGTACAAAATTATAACCTTAAACTTGTATCCCAACACAGTTGTAACACTATATATCTATATATATTTTTTAAGTGTCAAGTATTATCTTCGAGTTTCTTTATATAAGTTCCGTATCAAGTTATGTATTAATTAATTATGTTACGTTCGTAAAATCTAAGTCATTATATGTATTTAATTAAAAGTACAATTTAATTGACAATGAAGTTCAACAAGATTAATAAATTTACTGATTAGTTGATCATATTCTATACTATACTAAGCTAACGCTTTCTAGTTCGGGATATAGTGTTGTATTGTGTAACAATGGGGGCAAGTTATGAACGGTAAATCTACGGACACTTAAATATTAATTAACTTGAGGAAGGACGGATGTCGGATAGATGTGCGGAAATTTGCCTTTGGCCAGCGGGTGGTTGGTTGGTGGAACCGACTTCCATCACTTGTTGTTGAAGTTGATAGCCTAAACAAATTTAAAGCTCAACTGGACAGGTATTTCGAACGAACGGAGGGGTGAAATGGGAGTGGGTTTTTTTTTTTTTTTTGGCTGATGCTGAATAAGCTTGCTTTCTTGCATCATATGCCTCTGCTAATGCTAATGCTAACTTCCAAAGTCTCGCTGTATCGATTCAGAATAAATCAAGGATCTTGCCTAGGTCTATAAGCTACTTACAGAAAATAATTTAATATAACAATTGGTCAATAAAGCAGCTAACTATAGCTAAAAACTTCCGGTTTGCCGGCTCTGCAAAATTTATAAAACATGTGGATTGGATACCCTTACCGATACTAAGTAATAACCTACAAAATCTCTATCTGTGTTAAAATTTAAACTAAGTATCGTAACTAGGAATATAGAGCTACTCTAGAAAATAAGTTAATTTGCCAATTCGAGCCAATTTAAGTTAATAAAACAGAAAAAACTTCACCTGCAGAAGGTTACTCTCGTCCCCAACCCGCAGACTCTTTGCAGACTTTTGCAGACTTTGATCTCTATTGCAGACTTTTTATGAACGTCTGCAATAGAGATTGTGCAGCATTTGTCTAAGTTTAGTATTAGGCCATTATTTTTAATCCACAGGGTGATAGTGGCTAATCCTTTTTCCAGTATTTCACAGTCTTGTATTGATTTAATGGTTTTGTATATTTTAAAGTCATCTGCATATGAGAGCATTTTGATGTCTATGTTGTATACAGTCTGTATGTTGTCAGTATGTTGTATTGATGTCTATGTTGCATACAGTCTTGTATGTCATTAATGTATACTGCAAATAATAGAGGACCAAAATGGTTATTATTTTGGTGGGCATTATTGTTATTACAAAAGTCAAATCTGATGTAACTATGCTATACTGATTATAGTGCTTAAATTCCATATTTGATGCTTCATTTACTTTTTTTTTTTTTTTTTTTATTTCTGCTTAGAATCCATCATTACCTACATACTACCCCAAAGATGATACATGGAGAAAAGATGAAGCTGCAATTTATGGATACACCAAAGAAAATGAGGCTCAGAATTTTCTCCATTTTAATTTGCATGAAAGAATTTTAGATGGGTTGAAAAATTTAGGTTTGGAGATACCTACACCTATCCAGGTATACAATATTAGTATTATAATATGCAATATGAGAACCCTGAATTCATGTATATTTTAGATTCATGTACTGTTTGCCTAAGAATACTATTTCGGCTTACTTCAATCAATGTTTTAGATAATTTAATTAATTTATTGAATATTAAATGCTCTTATTTATTTCTAATTAGGCTTTAATTTATTTTAAACTTTAAGGCTTTAAATTATATCTATAACCATTTTCAGACTACAGCCATTCCCTGACTTACGTAAGGGTTGCGTTCCGCAACTCTATGCAAGTCGGAATTTTTCTAAATGCTTATGCAGCACTCACAACTATGAATGCTAAATTTGATTAAAGCTAAAAAGAAATGTTCAAGGAACATGTAAATAAAATTATTTATTCAATTTTTTATCTCATGCGCAGGAAAAATTACAAAAGTGTACAAAACTACAAAAAGAGAGAGGAGACAGGCATAATGTCAGCAAGTTTTACCTTTTGAGCATCGTTGCCAGAATTAACTCTCCAACTGATAAGCACGCCACTGCGGAAGTTGAGGACTGTGGAGATTTAGAAGGGGATTATTCCAACACATCACAAAATTTCTCTGCAGCTGCACAATTGGCACTGGCAACTTCACTGCATACTTTAATGTTTTGAAAACCAGTGCGATGCTTGAGCCTATTAAACCACACGTTGCTTGCCACAAACTTAGCTTGGGATTTGCCGTACTTATCCTTAATATCTTCATAAATACTTCTTGCTTTTGCTTGAATGGCCATTGGACTCAGGGGCATTTGCTTCTGAATCCGATTTTCCATCCATATTATTAGTAGCTTTTCCATCTTCGATATATCACCTGAACACTGTTTGTGATCACTGTTGATCTTAAATGTGTTGATCCCTTAACATGTTCTTTTATACGCGCACTCTCCCCTAAAATAGTATTCACTGTGTGGCACCTCCGTAGCCAGGTAGGCAAGAGGGGCAGTGCGTAGCATGCTTCTTGATTAGACAGGGATTCGAGCCCATGACCACCAAATATGGAGGAT
The DNA here is from genome assembly GCF_048544385.1 of Mastigoproctus giganteus. Classification (NCBI taxonomy): domain Eukaryota; kingdom Metazoa; phylum Arthropoda; class Arachnida; order Uropygi; family Thelyphonidae; genus Mastigoproctus; species Mastigoproctus giganteus. The sequence continues at coordinate 216,432,383 of NC_143580.1, read as the reverse complement.
GCGGAAAGGCCAGGGGATGACCACTGCATACCCCCGGAGCAATATGGCCTTAGTTGCTAATGCTCCTAAGAAAAAAAAAAAACAAATAACAGTATTCACTCTTGAAGCAGCAAGACTTAATTCCGTGCAATAGATTACAAACTTTGTACTGCTTGTCATACTTCTTAATTAATCATCTTCATTTCTAAATCAATTTTGTTTCGTTTCCGGATGTTGGCTGGTGGTGGCACGTGTTCTGACTGTTTTGAAAGAGAGAGTGGGAATTATAGAAGCCAATTCAGAAGAACAGTACCCATGGAAGTATCTGTAGAAAGGAATGCAGCAGAAACAGTACATCTATGAGACAGACAGTGAGTGGAGAGAGACTGTTAGAGTTGAGTCATTAATTAATCTAACTGCCCTCTTCTGAATGGAATCTAGAAACCTGAGAGAAGTTTTGGGGGCACTGCCCCAGATGTGGAAACAATATTCCATGGTAGGGCAGATTTATGATTTGTACGGAGTGAACAGCTGTTTGGAAAAAAACTAACGCCGAGAGCAAAAGAGAAAACCAAGTTTTTTAGATGCAGAGGAAGCAATATTTATAATGTGCTTGTGCCAAGAGAGATTAGAAGTCAGGGTAATCCCCAAAAGAGATATATCATTTTGCCTAGAAATTGGAGTGTCACCAAAGATAAGCATAGGAGCAGAAGAATGCTTTTTGCGAGATATAAGACAAGACTGAGTTTTAGAAGGATTGAAATCAACTAAAAAAAAAAGTTGTCTTTGCCCCACTGGAGAATTACCTGGAGATTGTCATTTAAGGAATTGGTAGCAGATATTCAAGAAGTTGAAGCTGATTGAGCAGGGCAAGGTTTCTCAAACTGGAAAGGGGAATGCAATGTGCTTTCATCGGCAAAACTATGGATAGGATTTCCGGTCAATGGAAGAAGGTCATTAATATACAAGAGGAAAAGAGTGGAGGAAAGAACTGAACCTTGGGGGACACCAGCATTAGTGGAGAAGTTAGAAGACAGAAAGCCATCTACCATCATCCTCAGTCAGTGAGTAGAGCGAAAACTCAATAACCAATTGCAAAAAAAAATTGGAAAACCATAAGATGGAAGCTTGTTTAGAAGACCTTTATGCCAAACACGATCGAAAGCCTTTGAGATGTCAAGAGCAACTGCTTGTGTTTCACCAAACTTTTCCATTGAATTTGTACATAAATGGGTAACGTAAGCCAGAATATCACCAGTGGATCGACACTGACGAAATCCATACTGGAGATCGTTGATCAGACGGAAGGTTTCTAGGTAGTTGAGTTGGCGATTAATTGATTTCTCCATTACTTTAGAAAGTAATTGCAATGGGACAATAATTGGATGGGAGGGATTTGTCACCCTTTTTTAGGAACTGGCTGGATATGAGCAAATTTCCAAGCAGAAGGAAAAACGCCTTTGGAATAAGAAAGTGAAAAAAAGGCAGCAGAGAACAGGAGTAAGTTCAGGAACACAGGTTTTGAGAACAAGTGGAGAAATACCATCAGGATCTGGAGCTTTTTGAGCATCAAGTTTCGTCAAAATCCTTCTGACATCCTTTTGATGGAAGACCACAGGAGGCACTGAATGGAGCATATTGGGAATGGTGGGAGGTGTTTTACCAAGATCAGTAATACATGAGTGGAAGAAAAATGGGATGCTAGAAGGTCAGCGTTATCCTTGGCTGAAGTGACAACAGAATCATCTGTTTTGGACAGAGATGGGAGAGAGAGAGAGAGATGGGCAAAAGTTGTGGTCAATAGCTTTGGCAAGAGACCAGAATGCTCGGCTACCATTAGGGCAAGAAGCAAGTTTTCTACTCTTAGACCGTTCAAAATCTAGTTTGGACTGATTAATAACTGCTTTACAATTGTTGCAAGCTTTGATGTAGGCAGAAAATGAAACTGAAGAATTCAAAACAAGCCAATCACGATATGCAGCATTCTTCTCTTGAACAGCCTTAGCACATTTATTGAAAAACCAAGGTTTAGATGAAGGACAAGATTTTAAAGTGGAGTGTAGAATAAAGGATTCCATTCCTACAAGAATAATTTCACTGACACGTTCTGAGCAAACATTGACATCAGAAGTTTTGAAACAGTAATCCAACCAAGAAAAGAAGAAAAGAAATCTCGCAGGTCATCCCATTTTGCATTCTTGTAATGCCAAACAACACGAGGTTGGGAATAGCCATGAGATAAAGGCTTCATTAGAGAAGAGACAATCACCAAGTTGTGATCTGATGTGCCTAAAGGACCACTCACTTCGACCGTGTACTTAGAAGGGTTGTTTGTGAGAAAAAGATCAAGCGTGTTGAATGTATGGTTAGGATTGTCCAGTATTCTGGTAGGTAAATAAACAATCTGTGCGAGGTCATTAGTAATTGAAAAAGCCTCAGCATCTTGACCAGCTTGGTCGGTGTGAGTAGAAAGCGGAAGCCAGCTGGAGTTGTGAACATTAAAATCACCAAGGAAAATTACCTCACTGTTAGGAAAGTTGGACTGGAGAAAGTCAAGTTGCAAAAAGAGGAAGTCAAAGAGCTCCAAGTTATTAGTGGAGTTGGGAGAACGGTAGAGAGAACATATGAATTTGGCACAATGAGGTAGAGAGATTTTAAGCCAGAGCAGATCGAAAAGAGAAGATTCCAAATTACTAAGTCACTGACAGGGAATATCGGAATGGACATATGCACAAGTACCACCTTTGAGGTGAAAAGAATCATACAGTGAATAATTTGGGCAACTGAGATGAGCAGTAGTTGAATCAACCGATAACTGAGATTCTGTCAGAAAAAGTACATGGAGTTTGGCAGACTGCAATTGGAAATGGACATCATTGAGATTAGAACTGAGACCATGTATATTTGTGAAAATTAACTAGGAAATGTTTGGGAGGTTTAGATATTTTTGCAGATAAGCTTACTCTATTAGTTTGACAATGCATGGTGTATTCAATAGTAAGAAAGGGGGGGGGACACATGCTTCATGAAGTAATGAAATTTTTGGATATGGCATACACATGGTAAAAATATACCCAGATCCTTGACATAACGTGGCCTCGACAATGCCCCCTCCAGTCACTATCTGGCAGAGTAGAGGTAGCAAGATTATACACTAGCTAATCCAGAAGCCTCATAGAGAGTTACCAATAGGTTCGGTCCAGTGTACTAACTAGCGGCCGGCCTGCGAACACTGTTTTAGAGCTGAACCCTCGAAATGTAAGGAAGATTGAATCTCGCTATGATGTCCATCATAACATCAAAAGTCATCAGTCATAATGCATAATGGAAGAGATGGGAAAGGGTTGATCGGAACTTAGCTCTGGAGACTAAACATGGGTTCCACCACTTCAATCCTCCAGTAAGCACAAAGTGGTATTGCACTGGTTGGTGAGAGTCATCTACCACCTAGTGTTGCCTGGTAACACAGAGGGGGGCATTCCTCTATGTGGTGTGGGCGCCACACCTCGACCCCTGCTTACTTTGGTTCACACCTGGTTGGTCACCCACAGTGTGCTTGTGCATGGGGGTTATACCCAGGATAATATTGTGATGCAGTGATGTTTGTTTTTAAAAATACACCATGACATCATTCATACATGATGCAGGACACTTAAAACTTCTAAAGAACAGTATGTCAGTAATAAATTGTGCATTAGTTCTGGGCTATAACTGATGAAATGCTTGGATAATAAAAAAATAATAATAAATTTATTGTTTGAAAAAAATGAGCTCTATAAGAATTTTATGCGGACATAAAAGCAATTAAGAAAACCCTTAGCTGATCTGCTTTTAGTCGACTTTGACAAAGCAAGGAAAAGCTGTTAAAATCATAACTTTTCTTTAAATGATCTTTAAAGATGTTGAAATGCAGTGTTTCTAGGTTTTGGTTAGAAATGTGGGTTGTTAATTATGTGCTACAAATTAACCTGATCCAAATTGTGAAGTTCTTTTGGGAAGTAACTAAAAATTTTGCTTATAATTTCAGAGGTATTTGGCTATAGAATTTTTAATATAATTGTTCAGTTTTTCTTGATATTTCCCTTTTATAATGAAATTTTGCTTATATTATATTGATATAAATTCACTGAGAACTTTTCTTTTCTTAGGCATTAACGATACCTGAAATATTAAGTGGTCAAAATGTAGTTTGTTCTGCAGAAACTGGTAGTGGAAAAACAGTTGCTTACTTAGTTCCACTTTTTCAACGTCTCTTATTGAGTAAAATACGTGACATGGGTGAACATCCTGCCAATTCCCCCAGTGTTTTGATATTATGTCCAGGAAGAGAGTTAGCAGAGCAAATAGCAGTAAGTATCAGTGTTTACTTTTGCACAAATCTCATGTTAGACTATCAAGAAAAGCTCCATTTTTGTTATCTTCAAATAAGTTGGCGCCTCCATAGCCAGGTGGGCAGGAGCAGCAATGCATAGCACACACTTCTTGATTAGACCGGGGTTCAAGCCCATGACCACCAAATACGGAGGATGCGGAAAGGTCAGGGAATGACCACCGCATATCCCCAGAGCAATATGGCCTTAGTTGCTAATGCTCCTAAAAAAAAAAAAAAACAAATCAAATTAGTTGAGTCGATCATTGACTCTTCTCTTCATTTGCATGCAAAGATTGATAGATTATACACGTGTGATATTTTGTTATGATTTGTTCTTTTTCTCTGAATTGTGATATTTCATATCCATTTACAGTATCTCTCTTGATTGATTCCATGAAAATAGTGCTGAGTGAATCAGTGCTAATCAAGGGAGCTTCTTCAGTAAGAAATAATGTAAACTATGCTGAGTGTACTGACTAGTGCTGCTGGCTAATTTCTAAGGTAAAATCTTCCTGTACAGAAATATTAAATATAACGTTTCATTTAATACTTTTAACACATTGATAGAATTTTGTAACATCAGTGGATGTTTGGGAGAATCAGAATTCTCCCCCCTCCAAAAAACAATTGAATGCTCATAGTCATTGTTCCCTCTCTAATTTTTTGAAACTCCTTGTAGCTTGTCACACTTATAAGCATCAGTGGTGAGGAGTTGATTGCAAAAAACAAAAAAAAAAAGTTGTATTTGTTGCAATATTTGCTAGCTTTCCATTCATCCCTTTCTGTTTGCACTGTTATGCCTGAGAAAAACTGATTGAGTTGATGTTAAAGGTTATCTTTTCTGGACTGTCACATTTCAGTACTAGTTCTTTTCGTTTCTTTACATTTCAGCTAGTTCTTTTAATTTTTTCATTTTGCAGATCTGCTAAATATACAGTCCTCTATATGTTTTCATCACCTTTATTAACAAAACATCCTTCTAAATGTCATCAGTAATAGTTCCCTGCTTACCAAGACCAAGTTTCTGTTTTTTTATTGTTTCAGTACAACAATAACATCAATATTTTATAATAGTTTTATAAGAATAAGAAGTTTAAACTATAATGTTATGAAAATGAAAGAATGAGTCATAATTAATTGCTGAGAAAAAGAACACTAATAAACCACATGGCTGTCTATAAAGTAAATTTACTTTGAAGTGATTGTTTTGAATAATGTCATCAGGCCTAAAACAAAATCCAGAAATGTTGCCATTGTTAAGTAGATATATTGTGGTGAGTTAGTACCCTGTAAATCAATTATCACAATAAATTCACTTTATAGTTATTCATGTGGTTTATTTGGCACTGTGAGCATTGACAACATTACTGTGTTCTGTTTTGAATAATGTCAAACCTAAAACAGAATCCAAAAACATTGCATATTGTGGTTAGTATACTGTAAATCACTTAGCACAATAAATTCACTTTTTAACTATTCACATTTTTTTTATTATTGTTTGTATATTTTTACAGTTATTGAATTTGAATAACCATGACCTTTTTTCCAACACATAGTGTCATAATTATTTTATCTGCACAGTGAGACAGAGTATATTAGTTTGTTGTGCCTCTATTCAATACCATGTGGTGAATAATAGTGTGCTATTCTGTCAGTTTGTTATACTGTGATAATGAAAGTATATAAATTGTATTTAAACCTTGCAAGTATCTTAGAAAATGGTCAGCAAGTATGATTCGATCTGTTCTGTGTACCCTAGTGAAGAAACTGACTCCAGAATTTAATAATGTTTCATATTTTCTCATTTTCATATCATTTGGATAATGTTTCATTATTTTCTCCTTTTCATATCATTGGGTAATGTTTCATATTTTATCATGTGCCATTTCTTAATGTTTATTAAGGGTTACTGTTTGAAGGAAAACATGAACAGAATCAAGTGTAGGTCCCAGGATTCTTTTGATCCCATGCTTCTCTGTTATTATATACATATTTTTACAGTGCTCGGTGTATTGACTGGAAATATTTTTTTAGATGAAAATATTTATACATAGCTGCACTAAACTTTTAATAATAAGATTTCTGAATACCCATGTGGCCATTTAACATTAGATTGTCTTGAAAAACAACTAGTGAAAATATCTTCATATAATTGCCATAAATTTTTATTTATATATTTAGTACTGTTATTTTTATTCTAGGATGTTGCTCAGAAAATAGGGGTGTGTTGTGGTATTAATGTTAAATTAATTTTAGGAGGGCAAGGAACAAAGGTAAGCATTTTTGTCATCCTTTATATAAAATGTTTACTACTAACATCTTTCTTCCCAAGAATGAGTCTTTCAGGGGCAGCTATGTGTTGGAAAGAAAAATAGCTTTAAATTTAATTCACCACACATTCTGGTATTGGTATTATTATCAATGGTAGGAAGCAAAATGATAGTGTTTTTCTTACATTAAGTGGTAAAGAACTAAGTTACTAAAAATAATCACAAAATTCATTTGGAACAGCGGATGATGGTCAATTGCACAAACTGCTCACCATGTATGGTGGAATGAAACTAAAACCAGAAAATGTTTAATATGATCCTGATCTGCACATATATACCCACAACTTAGCAAGCACTATTATTGCAACTTTTTGCTTCTGCACCACTTTTCTACTAGCTCACTAAATGCACCCAGGATTGTGTTATTAACGTGAATGTACTTTCTCTGCTAATCACTTCGCCAAGCTTTTTGATTCTTTTTAGAGACTTGGTCTTTCCTGTCCTCTCTGGTAGCTTAGTTCACATACCACATCACCACCTGCCACTTGTTTGGAGAAGCCTGGGTTCCACTCCCATCAGTGACTGGAGGAATTTATAAAATTCTCTTCAAAAAAAGCAATTAGCTAACTACAATATTTGCCTGAGATTGTACAGGTAGTTCTTGACTTAAGAGTTAATTCGTTCTTGGTGCACACTCGTAAAGCACACATTACATCTATGGGAAAAGAATTCTTTTCCCATAGATGTAATGTTAAAAACAGGGGTTATGTTCTCAACAATCAAATTTGACCATAGCAGTGTTAAATAAAAGTGTCAACAAAATAGTTTATGCTTAAACAATGGTTTATTTATCCAAATAAATGAAAACATAGTCTTTAAAATCATCAAGAAAATTATAATAATAAAGAAATTATTTATGTCATACAAATGTTAAAGAATGTTTATTCTTCTTCATCATCACCGTATAATTAGTATAATTAGATCATGTTTGCTTATGAACTCATATTTTGTTTCCAATGTTATTCCTCTTCGCTGTTTCTTTTTATTAGCATCACTCTCCGTAGTATTACTTTGCTTTGGCATACTGTACAGTATTAATAAGCGGGATAAATTTTAAATAAGATGAGACAGCAGAAATGAAGAGCAACATAACCACTCTTTGTAACATCAGTTTGGTAACTGCTTTATGTTATGAGTCAGTGCGATGCTCTCATCTGCCTGAATAAACAAACGAATGTATAATAAAAAAAAAAACCTATGCGTAGCTATACAATACTAAGTCTGAGTGGGTGGCACAGTGGTATCATCACTGTCCTCCCCACACCGGGTGGAAAACGCCCGAGTTCGAATCCTGTCGATGTGAGGATCTTTAATGGGCTTTTTTCACTCTGTGACTGAGTTAGTCGGTCTCAGGTGTAGATAGCAAGGTTTATCCCTTCGTCCAGCAAGACAGGCAGATTGATCGTATAACACACACTCAATTTACAGACATAATACACAATGCAAGGCAGATGAATAAAAAATATTCGGGTGGCCTAATATAATAGTTTGGTTTTTATACAATACTAAGTAGTACTATAGTATTGTACAGCTACGCATATGGCTTGAAATTCCGTTATGAATGTTTAACATTTATTTATTGCAATTAATGTTCATATTTTCGATTTTGGTGAGACTTGAAAAAAAGAACTCGTAAAGCGGGAACTGCCTGTAGTTACCCAGTCTTCAACAGAGGGAACAGGGTATCCCTCTGCCTAAGATTGACAGTTACTCTGGTTTTTAGCCCTCACAGTATGCAAATTGGCCTGTGAACACATATTTCTACAGAAAAAACATAATTTAGCAAAACTTAATTAGGGGACTTAATATTGGTTACAGTATGCTGGTCAGTTATCACACTCACAGTATTATTAGTGTTTTCTTACCACATAATGTGAGTAAAAAGTTGTTGTTTCTTTTCGTATGTTGATAACGATACATACAGGCGTTGGAATGTATGATGCATTAAATTTAGTTATTTTCCTTCCAATGTGTAGTAATTGCATCTTCCTTCTATACAACATCTTTCTCACCATTTCTATGATGAAAATAAGAGAAAATAGGAAGGATATTTCCTGTCAGTGCATGACTTTTTATTATCCTTGGAATGCCATATTTTATCTTTGATATATATTTATTAATATGCATGTAATAGATTCCCTAGGCATTTATTTATTCATTGTCTAATGAACTTAAAAAGAGTTTGTGCTCCTATTTTATAAATAGGACAAGGAAAAGATAGGCTCCCTTGGTTTTACAGAACAGATAAACAGATCTTCCTTTGGTGTGTGGGCAGGTATCTTCTGATAATTTAAATCAAAAGATGCAGAATATTGCATGGTGGTTAAAAATTTTATAAGGTTTATACATGTACTTTATAGATTGAATGAGGAAAGGACAAAGACTATTGCATCGTAATACTGTATTTATCTCTTAAATTGTGTTACTACTACCATCAGTGTTGTGCTACAAATAAGTGGCAGTCATCTTAAGAGAAGTGCATAGTCCCTATCTGTAATGTGTTCATTTAAAATCTTTCTATTTTAAGGTTGCATTGATGCTTTTTCTTTTTAATTTTCAAGATTTAATTGTAAGCTGATAAGGTATTAACATTTTTAATAAAAAAAAAAGGGATCTTACAGAATTATTTCAGGATTTTTTTTTTGCTAGGTTATTTAAGGAAGAAATCTGGAGAACTATAAGCAACTTAGCAGTGAATACTGTTATGTTGTATTGAAAGGAATTACAGAACATCCTGGCTCATAATAACTGCAATGGAATACACCAACCATATATGACTGAAACTTTATTAACATAAATTAAAATATAATAAAATGAAATAAGATAGGATAAAATTTGTAAAAATAAAATACACTAACAACTGTAGTATTAAAAGCGATAAAATGATAGATAAAATTAAAATATACAAAATATTACAAATTAAAAGCAGTAAAAGAACCGTAGCTTTCCAAGATGACTGCCTCCTTTATCAACAGTAAAACTTCACTGTCACAGCACATCCTTAAATAACATCAGCAGGATCATGGCTCACAGCATATGTTACTGTAGGAGCATGTTCAAAATTAACATCTTGGTTAACTCTGAACTTGTGAAGCGTGGTCTGTGAGATCGCACCAGGTTTTTTTCTATCATCTTCTCTCTTCCCCTGTTTTAAATGAGTTGAATTTTTTTGTTTTTCTCTGATTTGAGGCTGTAGGAACCTTGAAGATTTAGTTTCCCTTATGTTAAGTCCAAAGGTGTGTTGTTACAGTCTGGTGAATTCCATGTGTGGTTCCATCTTGCTGGTGCTCACAAATGTATACCAAATGTACATCCATGAACCTTTTTCTCAAAAGCTCAATATTTTTTTACAATTAAGGTTGGATTTGTTAACCTACAACAATGCAAGAATGGAAATGTATATTCTTAAAAGAAGGTGGAAACTGGAACTAAGTTTGATATGTTTTAAGAGGACATTAACTAATGAAACTGTGTACAACTTTGTTCCCAAAAGTTCCAGGACTGATCTTATAAAAAAAAAAATCGTGGAAGGTATTTATAATCAATGACTTTCCTCCTGAAATTAGTCCACCTCTGCATAATTGCAATGTTACCAGTATTTCTGGGGGTTGTTGAAGCAAATTTGAAAGTCATTTTAGGGAATATTGTTCATATTCATACTCTGTCATGGCTGCTTGAATGTGTGTAATGTACTCATAGCAGGCCTTCTAGCAATGGCCTCATATGACTCTTTTGAGCTGTGTACTGCTGGATGTGCACATGCATTATCAATCAAGAGCAACCATTTCTTGATTTCCACATCTCAAGGTGGTGGTGACAAATATTCGTGGGTATACATTGTAGAATTCTCTTGATTAACAGTTATGCCTACAAGGACAAACACCTTGTACACAATCCCTTCAGTATTGAAAAACTAGTTAAGAGAGATTTCACTTTTGGCTTTAGCACAAACTTTGTTTTTGAGAGAGGTGATAGGACTCGACTCTGTTGCTTCATTGAAAGGTCACCTTGGAAGCACCAACTTTCATCTCCATCAGTAATGGAAGTGTTGTTATTAAGTGAAGTTTGCAGCAGGTTAACACAAATTTCAGACAGAGTTTCCTTTTGTTCTGGTGTAAGGCTATGATGAAGCAGTTTTTCTTTGTTCCAAAGCCTCAGAATTCAGTGACAACTTTTTTTGCATATGTTTGAAGTCACTTGCTAGCATCAGAACTGCTACTAGCAAGTCATGTCAGAAAAATTCCTAGATCCTGTTGATGTTTTCTCTGAACATGTAGAGAAAGGGCAGTCTGCTTGAGATCATTTTTGCCACTTCTCTATCTGTCACGAAAATGACCATATCACAAGATTTACACAAGACTATAACTGATTAGTCCTTTGCATCAGGGAAAAACCTTACCAATCTGCAGTGAAACAAATGATTTTACAAGGGAAACCTCCTCAACAGAATATTTGAAACAGCAGAATACAGCTTAATAATATTCTAAGATTTCAACAGAACTTGGTTGTAAAGAAGCACTGAAAATAATTAAAACAGCATTTGATATGGGAACTGAATCCAGGTATTGAATCAGTGTCATAAAAACACAAGTCTGCATTAAGTACTACAAAATGAGTTATTTAGAATTAAAGTTTAAAGTTACACAAAGGCTTAGGTTGGCAACAGGTTTTTTGCTGCATTCTTGAGAGGTGTAAAAGAACTATATTAACTACTGTACCTACTCTCCTTATCACTTGCTGCACCAAATGATAGGTCAGTAGACACTAATACCTGCCCCCACCAGTTGTAAGCGTTCTTATATTTGTTTGTATAACATTTCAATTTGTGTAACATTATGTATTCTTTTAAACATTAAATAGTTATTTTAGCCTCTGGAGAAGGTAGTGAGGAAGCTGCTATAATATTAATGCTTTGTACAAATTTAATTGAATCATTTTGTAGATGGTTACCAGAGTTATTTTTTACTCAGGAATATAAATAAGACACTAGAAGTTGCAAAAGCCTTCATTCATCTGCTAAAAACTAGTACATAATGGCTTATAAACTAATTTTCTTAATAAGTACATGAAGAATTAAATGTGCTTAGCTATTTTAAAAATTTTTTGATGAAGCTTGCAATAATTATCCTCTTCCTTTAGTTAAATTCCCAACTAGTCTGAATTTTGTTCCTGTTTATGACAGAGGCTGCTGATGAATCCTACCTTCCAATACAATATTGATATGGTTATATCTACCCTTGGAGTAATTAAAAAATTAGCATCAACAAGTAAGTAAAATGAAGTTCTTTATTTTGTACATTTTCTTATATTTTTGTGGGATCTGATATGGCTTGTAAATTTCTTGTAATGAGGAAACTCAGAAAATGTCATTCATAATAGATATAATGTGTTTTAAGTATATTATACTAAAAATACTTGTGTGTGTTAAGTATATCTGTCCTTGCTATGTTTTTACAAAACATATCAAGGACAGATACTCATACATTACTAAACTTTGTTTTTGTAAAAACATAGCAAGTTTATGTCAAATTTTGCCTTGAATGCTGTGTTTTTTTGCAGAAAAGGATGCCAAATGAAAACTTTGTGAATTTACTAGTATAATATGAACTATTATATTTCATCAGTATGTGAGAAACTTTTTTAATGTAACATAGTTCCTCTCTCTCTGAGGCAGACCAAGGTTTATGTCACAGAGAAAACCAACATATGTCATAATAGCAGGATGCTTTACAGACTATACTGCATGTCATCCTGGATGAAACTTATTGTTTAAGAAATGGTTGTTGTGAGGTAGATGGAGATATGAAAAGTCTCTCTGCAAGATGACTGTAGTCTGATCAGCCCTGGTTCAAAGAATAGGACAATTGGAATCAGTAACAGATGGAAATACATCCGCTTTATAGATGGTTCAAGATTTCAGCATATAAACTGATTTTTCACAGAGTTTCATACGGAAAGAATGAAGAAGTCACTATGGCGAAGGACTGATATAGAGGTGGCGGGATGGTTTTTGTGACATGGGAGCCATTATTTCTGTGGTTGAAGAAGCATCAATACCATATTGAGTAGTAATTTAATATGCTCTGAGTATAAGCATGAGATTCTCAAATCTTATTTTCCCTTTTCATGGCATGGTTATGCCATATCACATATCTAGCAGAAGTGAGAGTGTATCATATGTAGACTGGCCTGTTCAGTATTCCTGATTTTAATTCTATAGAACTTGCCTGGAATGCCCTAGGAAAATGTGTTGCATCTGCTTCTGTCCTCTCCAACCTCAACCATCTCCAATGAACTTTGATATGCTGTTATTTAAGAGTGAAGATATGATCTTCATTTTTAATTGATTGTTCTTAACATCCCCAAATTGAAATTTTGCATTTCATATGTTGCTGTTCATTCTCATATGCTTATTGCTGAATATTTTTTTTTTTTTTTTTTGTCAAAAATTGTAAAAACCATGCACTTTTTTTATGTTGATTATACATGACTTATGCAATTTTAAAAATGGTTTATTGAGTCCCTGAAGTATGAATTAAGCAAATGACTTAAACTTGTTTCCTACCAAAATGCAAGCCCAATATACTAAATAATATTGCATTCTTGTTGATGTTTCAGATCCAGTTTTAGGTATTTTATCAAGTTGAGGAGACTTGTTATTATTAGAATGTCTTAACATGAGGGAATTTAGTTTTCCAGATATTGATTGGAACTTGTGGGTTGGGAACTCACTCAGTAACAGAACATTTCCGTGTGTGCTAGATTGCTGCTTACCATACTAAAATATAACAGAGGCTACAAGAGAAGGCAATATTTTTGGTTTGAGATAATAATAATAATACAACATATCCAGTAGAGACAATAATTATATTTTTAATAACTAAGATTAATTCATAGCTTTCAGGGTAAATGAACTCCCTTCTTCAGCAAGTGAATAAATGCATACAGAATACTAACAAAATACAGATGTTAGAGATAGAATAAAATAAATACTAAATGAATTGTGCTTGCTCAGATGTGCACATGGTCGCGAGATTGTGCAAACATTATTCACTAGATCGGTGTTCATTGTTGGTGCACAGACGTGTATGGGATAGCTGCCAGAATTTGTTGAGTTTAAAAACTGTTGATTCAAAGATGGTGTGTAGCCTTGTACCCTTGCAGCGATTTAAGGCTTTTGGACAGCTCAATATATTTAACAATTCTAGCCAAAGGTAGTGACGGTAGTGCCGGGATTGGTTGATCACCTCATAATTCCGTCTGGGGTTGTCATGATGGGTTGACTAGAAATGTTTCTCGATTGCGGAGTGATTAATGTCACTTAGGTGAATTGATCTGTCATGCTCTGTGAGGTGATCCTGAAGGTGTCTTGAGCTCTCCCCTATATAGCAATTGCCACAATCATGGCAAGTTACACGGTATACTGTTCCACTACGTAAGAGAGGAGCAATGGGAGTGTTTATGTTCGAGACCAAAGCACGTAAGCTCCTACCAGGGAGTTGTATGTATTTCATGCGGTACTCGCATGTTTAGTCTCTAGAGCAAAGTTTCTGGCATCCCCCTCCCCCCATACTTCTCCTTCAACCCATGCATGGTACTAAGTACTATAGGTTTTGATACCTTTCGTGTTTGGGGGTTTCATAAAAAAAAAAAAAAAGAAAAAAAAAAGGATCTTAGAGATCTGGTGGTTGTTGTTATTTGGTTTTTAGGAGCATTAGCAACTAAGGCCATATTGCTCCGGGGATATGTGGTGGTCACGGGCTTGAACCCCGGTCTAATCAAGAAACATGTGCTACGCACTGCCGCTCCTGCCCACCTGGCTACGGAGGTGGGCGCCTCCGCAGCCAGGTGGGAAGGAGCAGCAGTGCGTAGCACATGCTTCTTGATTAGACCGGGGTTCGAGCCCGTCACCACCACATACGGAGTATGCGGAAAGGTCAAGGAATGATCACCGCATCTCCCGGAGCAATATGGCCTTAGTTGCTAATGCTCCTAAAAACCAAATAACAACAGCTACGGAGGCACCTTTAGAAATCTGGTCCGACGTTCCCGGATAGTAAGGAATGTAGGCAGTAGGCATACTGTCATGTAGGGACGACGGCCTCGGATGAGTCGCAAATTCTTGTGCTTGTATCTGTCTAATACATGGGTTTGGGTACCCACAATTGACTAGGTCAGCTTTTACTCTGGAAATCTTGGTGCGCCTAGCTTCCTCTGAGCTAGAATGGCTCCAGGTTCTAGAGAAAGAGCACGTGCAGTGCTGTTTAGATAGCAAGGGGCATGGGCTGATCTATAGTTAAACTGCCCACACCACATTGGCTTACGGTACACTGAGGTTTCCAGGCGTGGGCCCACTCGCTTCACTAGAACATCCAGGAATGGAAGGGACCCGTTCACTTCTAATTCCAAAGTAAACTGGATGAACAGCGATAAGGAGTGAGGTACTCTAACAGTGTTGACTCTGAACCACGTGGGATGATGGTAAAGATATCATCGACCTTATCTGCACGTATTGTAATCGGTACAGGCGAGCTCAGGAATATCCATTCCTCTGATTCGTCCATAGCAATGTTAGCTACGACAGAGCTGACAGGGGCACCCATAGCCGTACCGTGTATTTGTTTGTACAGAGAATCGCCAACGGTGATGACACCACCCGACAAGCATAGGTTGAGGGTAGTACAGATGTCCTCTGTAGATAGCAATGTTCTATTTGATAGGTTGTGATCATTCTCTAGAAGTCGCCTGGTACGGACAATGGCCTGTTGGATGGATAATCAAATCAAATTCTCGATTCGATTATCAGTAGTGATTCATCATCAATTAAGAATATTAAGAAAAGGAACCACAAGCTGGTAATGATCATAAAGAAATAACTAATGAAACTGTAATAAAGAAAAAAGAAAAATAACTATAAAAATAAAGAAATAACTATTGTTCAAGGGTAAAGGAAAGGATTTTGTTTTCACATGGGCAATTATAATGGCCTTAGACAGCCAACTGAATTTAATTTAAATTCTATTCAGATGGGGGACCAACTGAGGGTGTTACTAGCTGTAAATTCTAAATGGGAAGTATTCAGGGAGGTAATTGTAGGAACTACGAAGCTTTTTTGTACCAACTAAGATACTTTCAAAGCTTAGACCTAAATGGATGTCAGATGAACTGATGAGACTAGTAACAGAGTAGAAAAATACATGAATCCATATAAATTATCAGGGGATACAGAAACATATAGTAAGTACAAACTAGCCTGGAATCAAATAACTTAGAGTTAGGCATGCTAAGGCAGGTTATGAGAAGCCATTGACTAAGAATGCAAAAAAAAAAAAAAAAGTAGGAAGGAATTCTTTGCTTATGGTAATACTAGAAGGAAATAGGACCACATTGGTGCACTGCATATGAATGGCATAGCTATTGATGGTCCCATGCTTTGTTGACAATATAAATATTTATATTGTCATATAGATTCACACATGACATTTTTAGAGGAGGTACTAGAACATACCTAATTCTAATTGAGAGTTAAATTGTTTTAAGATAATTGGAAGGAAAGTGGAAGAGAAATTGTTTGGAGCTACAAGTAAATAAGACAGCACCTTGGGCTGATGGAATCTATCCAGTTATATTAAAAGAAACAGCAAGAGTTAAGTAGAGCTTTAGTTATAATAATGAGAGCATCTGTGATTTCAGGGAATGTCCCCCATAGACTGGAGATGTGGAAATGCTTTGCCTATTCACAAGGGTGGTTCAAAGGGTAAAGTGTGTAACTACAGACCTATAAGTTTGACTTCTGTTCTGGGGAAAATAATGGAGGCAACAATTGAAGAAGTAATACAAAATCAACTTGAGGAATGGAGCGATGGGTTGTCAAAAAGGAACTGGATGCAAAGAATAATTTTGATTCGAGTATTTAGATTATTAGCCTTTGATACTGTTCCATATGAATAACTGTTGTATAAAGGAAGGCAAGTTACTATCATAGAAGATGGAATGATCAAGCAGTAGGGGATAAAGGATAGTTATAAATATCTGCTACCCTTCGTGGATAATGTTATTAGTAAGGTACCATATTCTTTGGTGTTAGGTTCTTTCCCATTTGTAATACCTATTAATGATGGTGATGTTATTTCAAGTTTTATGTCTAAGTTTTATTATGATACAAAGGTAGGCAGGAATGTCAAGCCCATTTATGGATTTTAGTAATATTAGTAATGAAGATCTTTAGTCAAACTGTATGTTGATTTTTAATATTTATGTTTGCATTCATGTTGATTTTTCTGCATCCTCTGTAGATCCCAATTCCAAGAAATTTTTAACAGCATGTCTTTTGCTTGACACCATTTTTTTTAAATTAATTATAATGGAATCTATAGAAAAATATTATTTTATACCCCTTTAGCAGATTAATTTCCATTTGTTTATGTAATACAAATTTTTGTAGAATAATAACTTTAAATAGATGTGTAAATTAATAGGAAACTTTTATTTATTTTTTTAACAAATAAAACTTTTTTATTTTTGTTCTTTATAGGGATATATGATCTCAGATATGTTCAACATGTTGTAATTGATGAAGCTGACACAATGCTAGATGATAGTTTTTCAAACATTTTGAGTGAATTTCTCAGAAGAATCATGGTAAGTGTTTTGGTATAAAAACAATTTTATACCAAAGTGGCTCTTAAACTTTTTGCTATGATTACAGAACCCTTTTAATATGATTTTGCAGAGTAATTAATTTTATTTATGCAATGCATTATATTTCAGGTGCAAACATCTTAGCAAATAGTAATAATTCATGGTTTATTAAAAAAAAAAAAAAAAAGAAAGCAACAACTTTTATATAAGGACCAAAAGCATGTTGTTTCTGTGCATCTCTCATGTTTTCATTCATTTATCCAATCAGTGCATAGCAAAAACCACCATATTCAGTGTTTCAACATATGGTATCTGGATATCATGTATAATATGTATTAAAAAAAATAATAATTAATGCTGACTTTATATTGTTCAGATTTTAATTAAATTTGGGAAGGCTCAAAAAAATTGTTCCTAATGAGCCACTGAGAGTTTAGTTACCTTTGGATGGATGAATGGATAAAGAAATAATAATTGCTGGTTTTGTATTGGTCTGAGTTTCATGAAATTTGGGATTACCCTATACGTCTCTTGAACAGAGCCAAGTATAAAATTTCATGAAAATCCATCCACTGGGAGTGAGTTAATGTATATGGACCGATGGATGGACAAAGAAATTTTTCTGGGGCTTTTTTTGAAGGGGGCAACACAAATCTGGCAATTTCTGTCCTCATTTTTAATGAAATTTGAATGGCTCAACAATTTTTTTAAGAGCCAAATATAAAATGTATCCATCCACTAGGAACTGAGTTGTGATATGCAGATGAGTGGATAGGTGAAGACAATACACCTAATACAGATGATATGTATTGTTGTTTGATTCTTATTAATACAAACTTTTAAAATGATTAGGACAGTGAAACAAAATTTGAATAAGAAATACCATAAATGGCTGTTATATGGTTCTAAAGAACCGTATAACAGCCTATCTACCACCCTCCCTCTACATGCAGTTACAAAACAGTATTATAATAGCATGTTGAAGTGAACAAGTTTAAAAATTTATTACATGGGCTATGTTAATGATACACTGAGATATGTTATTTTAAGGAAACTTATCACATGAAAATTATGAACAATCAAACTTTTTGTGATAGGGAGGGTATATTAGGTACCAATATACTTTTACATATCCATTGCTGGTAAGATATCTGATAAATATGTTTTGTATCTTTTCAAGTTAGTCTATGAGCTTAGAAGTATAAAGGTTTTTTATATTTGGGCAGAAAATTCAGTCTTCAGAAGTATTAAAGTTTTAAAAAGAACCAGAAATCTGGAATTGTAGAAGTGAAAGGTGTTCTTGGGTTCAGTTAAGAATATCATAACAAATTTGAGGGATTGACTTTAATGCCATTTTCAGTGGTCCTGGTAACAAAAACAGTTAAATACTTACTGTCAAATTCCAGTGTAACTGGTAGAGTTGAGTGATAAGAAAATTTAGCATCACCTGTGAACATATATATCTGTACCTTATTGTCAGTGTTAGTATTTCCAGGGTATATAAAGATAATGAGAAGTAGTGGCCCGGGTGAGGAACTTTGTGTGGCCCCCACATTGGCAGTTAAATGTAAAGAAATGGCTCCCTGAAATGCAACTGCCTTCTGTTACTGATGTAACTCATAAACCAGAATAAGACATGCTGAAACCAGAAAAAGGCATGTGCTATATTGAAGATTACATCAACCTGCCCACCCTTGTCTACTGTTTCAGATATAAATTGCAGTGTACAGCTAGGTTTTTTGTGACATATCTGCTTATTAACAGAATGTAGTGTAAATTTGTGCATGCTTTTATTGTATCAAATTATAAAGTCTTTTAAATATTCTTGGGCAGTCTTCCAAAATTTTTTTTTTTTTTCCAGTTTCAGGATTCATGCACAGATGGAAAAGGTAATGGAGCTCAGTTGATTCTAGTTGGTGCTACTTTTCCTAAAACTATCCAGGAAGTGATGGTACCCTTCGTCGATGTTAACTCTCTTAAGAAAGTATCCACATCTTTTCTTCATCGTGTTATGCCTCATGTTCCCCAGAAGTTTTTACGAACATTATATTCTCATAAGGCAGGTGTGTTATCAAAAATTATGTGAAGCACAATGTCAGAATTGCTAAGCAATATAATGTGGCTAGAATAAATGTTTCTATTTTTAGAAGCTGATATTTTTATAAATTAGATGGTTATTCTAAAAATTAAACTGATTTGTGTAATTCATCTTCATTGCTGTCATATTCTGTATTTTAGTTCTCTGATTCAAATCATTAACCTAAATGTGATTGTAGTTTTTCTTTTAAGTCACACAGAAAATCTTATTAATTTTGTTAATTTCTATCAAAGTACTGATGTGGCTAGTTGAATTAGTGATAAAATGCATTTAATATTACAAAATAATTTATTATACATAGTACATTCAAAAAGTTCCTGGAATTGCACACTGGTATTTAAATGTTGCACTATAGCTGTGAGGTTTTGTGAGACATTGACCTTGGTGTGCATGCATGTCACGTGGGAACTCACTTGACCACTTCACTTGTGTGTGTGTGTCACAGCTGATTGATTGCAGAATTTTGCAGTTTGAACAGTGTGCTATCATCAAGTTCTTTTTTGAACTTGGGAAGAGCGCTACAGAGATGTTGCAGGCATTACAGAAAGATTATGGAGATGATGCTTTGAAGAAAACAGCAGTTTACAAGTGGTTTAATCCATTCAAAAATGGACAGGAAGATGAACCTCACAGTGGATGTCCCTCAATGTCACAAAATGACGAAAATGTCACAAAAGTGAAGAAACTTGTTCGAAGCGATAGGCAAATGACTGTTGTTGATATTGCTCATGAAGTTGGACTGCCTGTAGGCTCAGTACACATAATCTTGATATAAGGTTTAGGGATGCATTGTATATGTGCAAAGTTTGTTCCACACTTGCTGTTGGGTGATCACATGGTCTGCAGGAAAGCCATCATGGTTCCTGGCTGGGGGGGGGGAATTACAGTCATGCCACAGCCTCCCTATTCCCCCAACCTCCCTCTGACTTCTGGCTGTTCCCTAAGCTGCAGAGGGAGTTTTGGGGTCATCATTTCACTACAGTGGATGACATCAAAGAAAACAGCAGATCTGCCTTATGTATACTAAAAAAACTTGATTTTTAAAGAATGTTTCAAAGCTTGGGAAGACCGGGGGAGCAAGTGTGTGTGTGTGCAGAAGGAAGGTACTTTGAAGATGATTAAGTTAGTAAGCCCAACTATTCACCCAGTAAACTTTTATACTAAATTCTGGAAACTTTTTGAATGTACCTTATACACTATTCCACAAGAACATATATTTATGAGATACATTCAAAAAGTTTTATGCTTATTTTATTTTTTGGAAGTGGATGTTTGAATACTAAATTTGCAGATAACAGGACAGTTGTCTTTTTTCATATTTGGGAATGTTTCCTGATAATTACAACAACTTTTCTTGATATTACAAGACATTGGTGTGAGGTCTTTTAGGATAAGAATGCAACTTCAATGTGGATAAAAATTAACAACAGGTTGTTATCAAATTTGTGGTGCTCCTAGGAAGAGGAGCTGCAGAAACACAAATAGCTACAAGTGATAGGACAGATAAATCTTAGTGACAGCACCATTTTAAAGGTGGACATATAAAGAGGGTCAAGCATTTACTTAAGATGACTAATGGACAAGGAGGTCAAAGACAAGAATGACTGAACTCTGTTAAAAAGTCTGTGAATTTGTGATGGAAGACTTGTAGCTGCCAAGGAGGAAGCAGTACATTTTTCCATCAAATAAAATTCATATGCTTTACTGCATTTGATTTTTGATCATGGGGATCATTCTATTCCCACTTAAGACTGAGACCAGTTGCGTTGTTCCCTGTATTTAATATGAATTACACTTTCACTGCAGATGAAACTGGTGCCTCCGTAGCCAGATGGGCAGGAGCAGCAGTGCGTAGCATACGCTTCTTGATTAGACCGGGGTTCGAGCCCAGGAGCCACCAAATATGGAGGATACAGAAAGTTCAGGGAATGACCACCGCATATCCCTGGAGCAATATGGCCTTAGTTGCTAATGCTCCTAAAAACCAAATAACAGCAGATGAAACTTTATTTTATAGTGTAAAATAAGCCAGTTTCCTTTTGCAATAGGGAAATACAAATCTTACTAGATGTTTCAAAGGTGTTAAGCCATGCCAGTACAGAGCCATATCATCCATTCATCAGAAACATGGATGACAAGCAAACATTTTTGAGACTGGCTTTTATTTTTTGAAAGGATTATAGTATGTTATCATCACATCTTGCTTCTGAGAAAAGTTGCTTGACATACATTTGTGACACACAGTTCAGGTCTCAGTCTGAAATATGTAGAAATTTTGTTTCTACTGGAAAACATTTCTATAAGCTACCTTCTTAAAAAAAGTTTTTCTTTCAGTAGACTAAGCATTAACTTGCACACTAGTAATAAACTAATCATCTGATGATACAAAACATGATTTACTAATGCAGGCTCTATGCATAGCTTTTTGTCATTGCATGCATGCCCCCACAGTGAGAGAAAGAATGATGATGAATGCACCTCCAAATAAGACTCATGTTGTAGAATAAAAAAAATTGAACTATTCTTAAGGAATAATTTACAGTGAGGTGTGCACCTTTATCAGTTTTTGTGATATTTTGTTTTTAATAATGTATATTTGTTGTTTTTCTCATATCAGCTAAATTAAGAAATATATTAATTTTCTCATATCAGCTAAATTAATTCAACATATCGAACAAAACTAAACTAAATGGTTTCTTAGCCCATTTATTATTTATTTAATTATTTTTGTATTTTTTATTTGATTTCTTTGACATAATCCAAGTTGAATTCTAAGTGGAAATATGGGCACATTCATAGTGCTGAATTTTTGTGTAGTTATTGATTTTGTAAACTCGAAAATGACAATCTTATCTTGTTTGAATACTTTGAATCTGTTTAAATCAAAAGGACATATTTTAGTCCTTTGAACTTCAAATTAACAAGGTTTTATCTTTACTTAACTTTGAGCAAACCCAGTTTGCTCAGAGCTATGTACAGAAAGGAGCTGTGTCCAGCATATACAATGACTTTTTGTAGCTTTCATAGCTTGAGGCTTTTGTCCTAGACTTAATCACATCTGCTTCATTTATTGCACCATCTGGCATCTCACATATTGTGGATATATCTTCTGATTGAGTGTCCACTGAGGAGACTCCAGTCAGGGTCGAATACATGGTCTGGGTAGTGGCATAGCAATATACTTCTCCATTGGAGAAGTGCTTTTTATTTAGTGTAGTGCAATATCAAGGCAACTTGTGCCAAAGTGCCTCCACAGTATGATATGGATATACTAAGTAGCAAATCTGGTTTGCTCAAAGCTAGGTACAGGAAGAGGCTATGCCTGACATGTACAAGTGTTTGCTGTAATAAAAAGAGCTTTTCTGCCAGGCAAGGCTCATTTGCTAAATCTCTACAGTAAAAGAAGTTTCATAAAAGTCTTGCTTATACTTCTTGCGTATTCATTACTTTCCAACTCTCTCGGTAATCATAATATAAAAAAAAAGACATTTTGTATACGTTGACAGGCTGGCTTCGATAAAAATTGTTTTCGTAATATACTCTTTCTGTTTACATTAACATTGGTATTTTATCAGTTGCTGCATACCTTGTATTTAGTTTCCACATAAATAGCTATGACATTTGCAGCCTTCCTCTAACTGGATTTAGTTAAGTCTATATATTAAATAAATAGAAACAAAGAGATGTTTCAAAAAGAATTTGATTTCTATATACACATGTATAGCATAAGTACAGACATTCCATTACATGTAAAAGCATAGTCTTTCACACTTCGGGTATTGTATAATGCTAGTAAATTATCTTTGTTTCATCATATATCATTAGGGAATTCTGTTTCATGTGCTTATGAAAACACATTTTTAATGAAAATGTGTTTATATTTTCATATACTTTTTATATGAAAAAAGTATATTTTCATATACTTTTTTGTCCTTTTTTTATTGTACAATAAGATAGAAAATTGTTGTATTCTAGGTCATTTATTGGAACTTGTGAAAAATGATTATGAAAAAAATATTCCAGTGATGATTTTTACTAATAAATATCAGTCCTGTGATTGGGTTTCTATGTTTCTAGAAGAAAATGGTATACCAAATGCATTCCTCAATGGACACATGCCAAACAAGGTTTGTAATTTTTTATTATGATATCCTTTCATTCTGTAATTTAATGTTAAATATTAAATATTAATTTTTATCTTTATTAAGGTCATAAATAGTTTCTCTCCATTCTATCAATTAAGACATTGAATTAAATATGCAATACTCTTATGATTTTGAAATTTAAAACACTCTTATTGTAATAACTGACTATGAAAATAATATAAATTCAGCCTCAATTTATATTATTTTGAATTTATTTTAAATTAAATATATATATGTATATTTTTTTTTTTTTTCCCCTTTTTTTTTGTAAATTTAGCTTAACATAATTATGTCTATGAAATTCTGTTGCGAGGGCTGTTCGATAAAGAATGATTTTTTTTTTTTTTTGTCAACATACCTTTATTAACATGGCCTCCGTAGCCGAGTGGTTAGGGGCCGCAGTGCAGCAGCACACACTCTTTGAGTAGACCGGGGTTCAAGCCCCTGACTGCTGAATACAGACTGCCAATCCGCACTGGACCAGCGTGGCAGATTATGGTCCATTTCCCTCAGCATGAATTGTTGAGGAGGCTTCCATCCTGCAGTGGGTTGATATTGGCTGCACTTTACTTTTTACCTTTATTAATGATCTATATTTTGATGGTTATTTTCAAAGTAGTCTCCATTTGATGAAATGCACTTACTTAGTATTTCTTGCCATTCTTCAAAAACATGGTAGAAGCCATTTTTTGATATGCATTTGAGAATTACCACCAATGTCTTTACAACTTTTTTCCTTGTAGCTCCTTTGACTTTGGTGGTGGGGGGGGAATGCAGGGTGAAAGTTCAGGGCTGTAGGGCATTTGGAATGAATGTGATCCCACAAAGTGTGCAGTACAGTTCTGTAGTAAGGTCCTGTAACAGTTGTATGATGTGGCACAACATGCTGGTAAACAATTCCTTGAATGTTAAAAAAAGAGATGACCATATCCTTTCCTGCAAAACCACAACTTTTGCTTTTTTCGGTGTTGGCGACGACATAGACTTCCAAACAGAACTTTGGTGCTTACTCTCTGGGTTGAAATGATGAAGCCATGTCTCATCTGCCATTATCACCTAGTGCAGAACCTCACCATCTTCAGTAACCATCTGTTGAAGCTCCTGCAAAACCTCCATGTGAACTTGCTGTTGCTCAGTTGTGAGTAGTTTTGGAACCCAGCGTGCACAAACACGTGTCATATGCAAATGTGGTCATGAAGAGAATACCGTGCATCCTTCCTACTGATATTCTCAACTTCTCTATCAGCTGCCTTACCATTATATCATGATTTTCTCTCACAATTACAGAATCAGTGTTAGTAGTAGTAGAATGGCAAATGATTCAAGGAGGCAGTAAGAATTTCTCTAGTTCTCCCTTGAATTTATTCAACCCCTCCACTTCCACAACAACAGATGGAAGCCTGTTCCGAAGTTCAAACACCTGCTGCCTGAAGGCAAATTTACACACATCTATCCTGCAATCGTCCACCTTCAAAATTTTTGTTGATGATTTCTGAGGTGACTGCAGTGGTCGGAGCTCCAGGGGCACCCATTTTTGTTATTGAATCATGTCCATCTTTAAACATTCTAAGCCACCTGCAAGCTGTACTATATGGAAGCATAGATTCACCATAAAGCCTCTTTTGACATTTCATATGTATTATTATTATTTGTATTAATTAATACAAATAATTAATTATGTATTTATTATTAATAATTAATTAATATATTAATTAATTATTATTTGAAACCATTGTTTATGGTTTTTGAGGTGACAGCAGTGGTTGGAGCTCCAAGAGCATCTATTTTTGTTATTGAGTTAAGTACACTTCATGTGATCACAAGAGAGACAGAAGATTAGTTGTGTTTTCTGTGATGACAGTATAGTGGACTTGTCACTCATTTGGAGTGGTTTGTGTTTGAATTCCATTGGAGACTGAAGAAATTTTTTAAAGATCTCTTCAATTGAGGCTATAACTAGTTGATCTCAGACAGAGGCAATAGGGCTTTCCCCATAAATTATTCTGGATTTTTGCAGTCTGTGAACACACACATATATGCAAGCATAGTACATGAGTGCAATATTGCCTAGGGTGCTAATGTCCACAAAATCAGCAAAACAATGAACCGCCAAGATGGAAAACTATTGTGAAAAAAAAAAAAAAATGGAAATTATAAAGACACCTATGAGATAAAGGATAATTACACTAGCCAACACGATTTTTACCTCCAAGAACTTAAATGCTGTTTTTAACAAATTTTTATGCATAGATTTCGAAAATCACCACGATAGTTTCACATCACATCGTAGTTATTAAATATAGAGGGAGTTATGTTTTACCAAAATATGCCAATTTCGCATAATCTAGCCAATAAATGTATGACATACTGATTTATTTTAACGGATATAAGCTAATTCTCTTAATTTTAGCGATCACTTTTGGCCTCGGTTTTCTTGTGATAAACATAATCAAATCTATGGTTCTTAGATTCAAATTCCGATGCAGCAATTTACAATTTGAAGCAAGCAGACTTAACATTTTTGGTGAGAATTTTTGTAGGCTGTGCCAAGCTTTTCCAAGTATTAACTGATCATGACATGTTCTCAGGGTTTTACATCTATTCTCCAAACATAAACAGCCCCTGGAGAACATATAATATTTTTTTACACTTGTATTACACGCTTGAATTATTGCTTTATTTTAACATTAAACATTGATACATCTTTTGACGTGGACATGATACAGACTTTTTATGGTGATTTTCAGAATCAGTACGTTTATTTCCTCCAGAATCACATATTTTCATTGCGGAGGTATGACAAAAAATATTTTTTGTTTATTTGTTTATTGTGGTTATTGATTTATCAGGTGCACAATAAAGATGCTATAATATGGTAAAAATTCCCAAATCTGGCACCTTTAGCAGTTGCCCAAGTTTTCATGTAAGAATCTGATAGGACCCAAAACTTAGAAGTAATACTAAGTCAACTTGTAGTACAGAAATTTTTGAATATTTCTAATTGATTTTTTTTTTTTTTTTTTTTTTTTTATGGCATAGAATAAGCAGTTTCACAATGAGTGAAGTAGCAAGATTTTGCAAAAGTAGTGCCATACTAAGTCAACTTATAGTGGATTTGGGAAGAATATTATTTTACTGGTAGCCTAAGACAGTGGTTTTCAAACATTTTAGGTCATGCACTGTTATAAAAGGACTAGTTCACATCCCGGAAAAAAAATTAAATATATAAATTTAATATTTTTTTATTTATAATCATTTACATGGAAGGCATTATATTTAAAATCACAAATAATTTTAAAAGATCACAAATAAAAAAATACAAAAAAAAATTAAATTGAAGTTCAAGTACAAAATGATAAGAAATCATTAATGTAACAAGTGTAGTAAATGTAATGCAATACTATTTGTTTTATTTATAAATAATTTACATGGTATGCATTATATCTAGATTTTATTATATAGATAAAATGTGTTATATCTAGATTATATATCAGTGTGGAAAATAGCCCTCACGATTTTATTGAGTATTATCTCTTACACCCCTAGGGGTGCACATGCACCCCACTTTGGAGACCACTGGCCTTAGAGACCTCCCCCCATATTTGCCTGAAGTTCTAAATTGGAATTTTCTACCTTAGTTGCTGCAATTGCTGTTTTATCTAGCATTCATTGCTTCTTTAATGCTTTGCAATTTGCTTAATTGATATATACATTGCATGTATATAATACAATACAGGTAGCCCTCGATTTACGTCGGGGTTAGGTTCCTGGGGGAACAGGTGCAAATGAAATCCTTTATATAATGGAGTCAATCAGAAATCACAGGGTTAGGTGTTCTGGGCACCAAAAATATTTCCTACCACTTTGCATCGATTGTTTTATTTTATTATCGTTTTTCATAGTTGTAATAATAGTCGATGGATGCATATTCATAGCCCTACACACACACACACACATTAGGGTGGCTTTCACCAGATTCCATCCTCCAAATATTGCACTAGGATTCAATGAACTTCTTTTACCAGACATGGCGTCTCTTTATTCTATTAAATTAAAACTTTATAACGCGATTGGCAAAACTGCACACGGATGTCACTATTATTATTATTTAATTTATTAATAGCACAGTTAATAAAAAATGTTAGCATAATAAATTTCCAACACATGTAAATAGTGTAAACAACTGAATGCTTCACCGCATGGACCTTTACCACCCACATCCATGAGTGGCTACTTTGAGGGTGGGAATCTTTCTCGTTTTGTCCTGAGCCAATTGCTGATTGGCTCGGGTTGTCCTAAATCACGTGAACAGTGCATGATACATAGCACAGTATGATGGCAATAAATTTTGTCTGACGATTTTAAACTTTTAATTTATCAACAAATTTGCAAAAAAAAAAAAAAATAAATAAATAAAAATAGTGTTGTGGTTAGCAATCAGCGCAAAACGAGGGTTACCTATATATATATATATATATATATATATTAGAATAAAATATATAATATTATGTTATGTAATGGAAGATTACATAGTACTGTTGCAAGTAAAGTTATTAATTTTAAAATATGACAGTGGTTAAGCTCTAAAGTTGCTGGATTTAGTTTGTACTACATGTTATGGATTAAATATATTAAACAGATGTGTTTTCAAGTAAAGTCATGGTCTTAATTGGTCCATGTGACTCAAATTTTGTATCCCACTTTGGTAAGTGTGCTCTTTAAAATTGTATTAAAATCATTTACACAGCTTGCCTGTTAAATTCATACAGACTGACTGATGCAAATAGGCACACTGTTGCTTACACACCTAAAAACCGGTTAAGTTTTTAAATATTCTTAGCACTTAAAAACTGTTATGACAGCATAGGTTTTCATTAAGAAATAAGAACATTGTTATATTTTCCTTTAGGTAAGAGTTGGGCAGTATGAGAAGTTTCAGAAAAAGGAAGTAAATGTTTTATCATGTACAGATCTTGGTTCAAGAGGTCTGGACACAACTTGGGTAAGTCTCAAATTTTGCATCCTCTTGTTTTTTCCTGTTAAAGAGTTTTATATTTTGAATGTGAAACATAAACATTCTGTTTATTGGATGTGTGGAAGATTATATTTATATTGTTATCCTCAATCAATGTTATCGAACATATTGATATTTGAAAAATAAATTATAAATGATCACAGGGATATTAACCCGTTCGCAAGTATGGATATGTATATATACCTTTATGAATCTTAACAATACAGTACTACTATTTAACTTAAACTAATAACATGTGATGTCAATGCTATTACTGTTGCATACAATTAAACATACACACACACAAAATATGATATATATGTATATAAAAGCAGAATTAACACTAATATCCAAATCATTTAGATAATTTTATATCATTTAAACTACAGATATATTCAGGACAGGACAAATTAATGCCTAACGAGATATTGTAGGTTATGGTTTCACCTTTTTCTTAAGCTTTATAGTTTGAAATAAAAATAACTATCTCATATATATATATATATATACACACACTACACACTAATGCATATTATGGTGTGGTATTCATTTTATTCATTTATTCATTTTCAATACAAGCAGGTTAAGCCTATATGATGCTGACTAATTATATTTATGCCTAAAGGTGCAATGGTTGAAAAATAAGTCTGGAATTCACAGCTAAAAACAAACACTTACTTTTGGGCTGAGCTGTAAATCAGAACAAACTTCGAAATTTTATCATAAGTTGGAGGTTTGTTTAGCACAGCACTTGGATGTTTTTTTGAACACTTATATGTGTAACAGCACGTCATTTGCAGTGCCATTTGATGTGCTGATATGCATCAAATGCTGCAGACATCTTAGGGCCTACAAAACTGTTTAAAAAATAATTTATAAAAAAGTTAACATGATGGTAATATAATTGGAATTTCTCAAATTATATAATATAGTGATTTATTCACATGATCATACTTGATCACAATTATTTCATGCTGATTTATCTTTAAAAGAAATCTTTTTTTTAAAGTTCATCTACCGCACAAGCACTCATTCATAATTTTTATTAGTGAATTGAAGGGTGTCATGCCCTGTGCATTTTGCAGTCAGCATTTGACATTTTATATGCAGAAATTGTGATAAAATAAATGCAGACAGCATCAAAACATGTACAGGATGATTAACAGACTTCTGTGGGTGTAACAAATTGCAAGTTGAACTTGGAAAATTGCACTGAATTTATTGACTATAATACAGTGTAGCCAGTCTCAGAAGCTCTTGTCTGTGCTACATATTACTCGTATAAGCCATTGAATTGAATTTATTTTTGATCCTATTAATCTGAATTATGTGTGATGGCTGGACTTTAGAATATTAAATAAAAGGTGCCTTTCTGTTGCAAGTGCTGTTGAACATCTCATCATTCGTTTAACTTTATCCAAGTTAGTCACAGGTCGGAAGGAGCAGCAGTGCATAGCACATGCTTCTTGATTAGACCGGGGTTCGAGCCCGTCACCACCAAATACGGAGGATGTGGAAAGGTCAGAGAATGACCACCGCATATCCCGGAGCAATATGGCCTTAGTTGCTAAATGCTCCTAAAAACATTAACTAACCAAGTTAGTCAAAATTTTTAAAATTTATATGTTTGTAGAAAAGCTGTTTTCTCTATAATAGAGGAGAAAAATCAAATTTGATCTGGCCTAGGTTATTGATGCCTTGGATAATGCACAACATTACCAGTGTGTTCAGACTGACATTTTTAATAAACATCACATAATTATTGACTGGCAATTCTGGCTGTGGGTGGGAAATGGTTTTGTGGCAGCACAGGTGACAACATTTATTATGTTTATACTCTCCAAATCAGTACTTTATATGATGTTAAATATTACGCCATGTCACTTTTTTCTATTATTTTGGCAAAGATTAAAACTCTAACGTTAATTGTTGCTCAGAGTAGATGAGTCACATATATCCAGTCGTCTTATGTGATCCAGAAAAGGAGGAGACCAAATAATGAACAAACTCACAACTTCAAAAATAGATTCGCAAATACGTGCTCCAATAGGTAAATCTTTTCACATGTTTTGGGTTTGTGTAATAGCCTGAGAATTAATCCTGATGTATCGGAAGGAGATTTTGGCTGAGGTATTTACCTATATTCATCCATAATTTTACTTTATTTAGAACATCACTTACTGATATTCTCAATTTGTATTTGTATAATGTGATAAATGTTTTTACTAAATGCAACTATTATTGAACTATATCCAGCTTTATTGACTTTCATTTAACATGTGTATAATAATATCCTTTTAACTTCACGTCAAACCTGTTTCACCCATCTTACTTGTATCTTACCGTTGTGGGGTGACTATTTAATAAATAAATTGGGCATAAAGACAGATTTTTGAAGAACTTGTAACAAAAGCAGATGTTTT
Organism: Mastigoproctus giganteus; assembly: GCF_048544385.1. Taxonomy (NCBI): domain Eukaryota; kingdom Metazoa; phylum Arthropoda; class Arachnida; order Uropygi; family Thelyphonidae; genus Mastigoproctus; species Mastigoproctus giganteus. The sequence goes on along the minus strand of NC_143580.1, from coordinate 216,401,381 downwards.
TCAAAGCTTATAAACTTTGTAGATATAGAACAAATAAAATAGTGATGACAATTTCTATGATGAAACAAGTGCTTTAAAAAATTTGTTGAAAAAATTCATACATTAAAAATAGTGATGCAGATAGCAATGACAATTTTTTTTTAAATCTGTAAATCTCATATATGTGTATAAAAAGTAAAATTAGGTTTTTTTTTTATTTACTTGAATCAGATACTTAATTATGAATATTTTGCATGAAAATTAAAGATTGCATTTAGAAATAAAGATTTTTACAAAAATATGATATTTTCTGTTTTTTGTACACTTTTTTTAAATTTTTGACAGTCCTGAAAACCAGAAGACAGATTGGGTAACACACTATCTGCAATAAGATTAATTGTTGAAGATAGCATGTTACCCAATTTGTAACTTTCATGTTATTTTTATTCTTTTAGACCTAATATTTACCAAAGTTATTGAAAATCTTCTGATTATTTGGGAGTAAATAGTTATATTTTTATTTTATGTGTATGTACAGGTTCAGCATATTATAAATTTTGATTTTCCTGAGCACATGTCAGACTATATTCATCGTGTTGGTCGAACTGGACGTGTGGGCAGCAAAGAAAATGGTCATGTGACTAACTTTGTTTGTCATGCCAGTGAAGTAAAGTTAGTTCAAAACATTGAAGTAAGCCAAATATTTATATTCAGTATTTATGCATTTTTATTATAAGTACCATATTAATATAAAAATGAAGAAGACTAAGCTTATCTTTTTTGTAATATAGAGATTGGTAATAAGATCATGCCATTCACAGGGGTTATGTTCCCGAGGATGTCAGTGAATGGTAAATCCACAAACAGTGAATTTAGATGGCTATGTGAGGGTCGGGGTTAGATTCTTGATTTGTAAGGTAGTTTTCTATAAAATATATTTTAGAACTTTATTAAACATGTTTTATAAGACACTGACCACTCATTGATTCTGTCAAATGCAAATAGATTAAAAATCTAGAGGTTCTCTTAAAAGCCTCATCATGTACACAAGATATCCCTTTGGACCATTATCATAATATGCTAGCTCTGAATTTGCATTTTCAAGGAATGGCCATATGACAGGTTGCAGATTTTGATTTAAGTATGAAATGAAAAAGTACCCTGACAATAACATAATTTGTTTTTTGTAATTCAGATGTTTATCATGAGTATTAATAAAATTTCTTGAGGCCCTGTAGGATCAACCAACCAACCAACAACTGACTGAGAACTGACAAGTGGGCTTCCCAGACAGTAAAATCACCCACGAAAATAATTGTTTCACAGGCTCCAGAAAGTGTTCACGAACTTCATGCCAGACAAAGTTAAGTCATACAAACATTTGTATTACCCCACTAACAAAACTCATGCACCTTAGCATATAGAGATGATCTTTTTCAGAAACGTGGCAACATTTTATTATAGAGAAGCTTTAACTGGTGTAGTAGTAGTAGTGGCATGTGATGCAAGAAAGCAAGTGTATGATCTTGTAATAATTGAGAGTAAAGTGGAGGAGAAATTGTTGAAGATAAATAAAAGAAAGGCACCTGGGGTGGATGGGATCTATCCAGTTATATTAAAAGGAGGCAGCAAAGGAAGTAAGCAAACCCTTAGCCATAATTATGAGAGCTTCCTTGGACTCAGGGGAGGTACCCACAGACTGGAGATGTGCAAATGTAACCCCAATTCACAAACGAGGATCAAAGGCTGACACAAGTAATTATAGACCTGTGAGTTTAACTTCTGTTCCAGGAAAATTAATGGAAACACTGGTTAAAGAAGCACTGCAGGATCATCTTGACAAGAATTCAGTTATAGCTCAGACACAGCATGGTTTTGTTAAGGGAAGGTCTTGCCTGACCAATTTGATTGGATACTATGATGCAGGGAATAACTTTGATATTATATATTTGAATCTTAGAAAGTCTTTTGATACTGTTGCACATGGAAGACTGCTGCACAAATTGGAGCAGTGTGGCATTGGTGGCAAATTGTTGCTATGGATAAAGGGATGGTTCAGTGGCAGAAGACAGATAGTGGTAATTAATGGACACTGCTCATTGTGGACTGATGTTATTAGTGGAGTCCCTCAGGGTTCAGTGTTTGGGTCCATTGTTGTTTTCTGTATTTATAAATAATATTGATGATGGTATATCAAGCTTAATGTCCAAGTTTGCAGGCGATACAAAGGTTGGCAGGGTTGTTAAGGACGCTACTGATGCTATGCTGCTGCAACAGGATCTGGAAAGGTTGAGCAGATGGGCTGAGAGGTGGCAAATGAAGTTTAACATTGACAAATGTAAAGTACTACATATGGGAAACAGCAACCCCAGAGCAATGTATCAACTCTGTGGTACTACACTGACAGTGGTAGAGAATGAAAAGGACCTGGGGGTAATTGTGCAGGCAGATATGAAGTTCTCTGAGCAGTGCAGACAGACTGCAAGAGTAGCTCATGGTGTCTTATCAATGATATACAGGAATTTTTCTAGCAGGGATAGGGAGGTGATTATTCCCTTGTATGAGGCAATGGTCAGGCCGCACCTTGAGTACTGTATATAGGTCTGGAGGCCTAATTTCAAGAAGGATGTAGAGCTGCTGGAACGAGTACAGAGAAGGGCAACAAGATTAGTGAACGGAACGAAGGGTTGCTTTTACGAAGAAAGGCTTAAGTTTTGCAAATTACAGTATCTGGAGACTAGGCACCGGCGAGGTGATCTGATAGAGATGTACAAAGCCTTGAATGGTTTGAGCATGCTCAATGCTGATGAGATACTGCCTCTTGCTCAGAATAATCACCTGAGAGGGCATAAATTCAAATTGAGGAAAGACAGATGTAGGACAGATGTGCGGAAATTTGCCTTTAGCCATTGGGTAGTTGGTTGGTGGAACAGACTGCCATCCCTTGTTGTGGAAGTTGATAGCCTAAATAAATTTAAGGCTCAGCTGGACAGGTATTTTGAACGAAGGGAGGGGTGAAGTGGAAGGTTTTTTTTTGTTTTTTTTTTGGCTGATGCTGCATAAGCTTGCTTTCTTGCATCGTATGCCTCCACTAATGCTAATGAGCTTATGCAGCATCAGCCAAAAAAAAAAAAAATCACACCATTCCCTCCAAATGCCTGTCCAGTTCCTCCTTAAATTTATTTAACCTATCAACTTCCACAACGACAGATGGAAGTTTGTTCCAGCAATTAACCACCCGCTGGCTAAAGGCAAATTTCCGCACATCTATTCTACATGTCTTTTCTTAATTTGAATTTATGCCCCCTTAGGTTTGTAATCTGAACAAGTGGAAGGGTCCCATCAGAATTCAGCGGGCTTAATCCATTCACAGCCTTATACACCTTAATCAGATCACCGCGCAGGTGCCTAGTCTCCAGCCACTGCAATTTGCAGAACTTAGCCTCTATTGGTAAGAGGATCCCTTCATTCCCCTCACCAATCTTGTTGCCCTCCTCTGTACACGCTCAAGCAAATCTACATCCTTCCTAAAATGAGGTCTCCAGACCTGTACGCAGTACTCAAGGTGTGGCCTGACCATTGCCTTATACAGAGGGACAATCGCCTCCTTTTCCCTGCTTGCAAAATTCCTATATATCATTGACAAAACCCCATGACCTGCCCTGGCAGCCTGTCTGCATTGCTCAGAAAACTTCATATCTGACGGCACAATTACTCCCAGGTCTTTTTCATTTTCTACCACCTTAAGTGTAGTACCACACAGTTGGTACGTTTCTCTGGGGTTACTTCTACCTATATGCAGTACTTTGCATTTGTCAAGGTTAAACTTCAGTTGCCACTTCTTAGCCCATCTGCCCAAATTATCTAGATCCTGTTGCAGTAGCACACTGCCATTACTGTCATTAACAACCCTGCCAACCTTTGTATCATGTGCAAACTTCGACACTAAGCCTGATATACCTTCATCAATATCATTGATAAATATGCAAAACAACAGTGGATCCAACACTGAACCCTGTGGGACTCCACTAATAACATTAGTCCACGAAGAGAAGCACCCATTAATTACCACCCTCTGTCTTCTCCCACTCAACCATCCTTTTATCCATTGTAGCAACTTACCCTTAATACCATTCTGCTCCAATTTGTACAATAGTTTCAGATGCTGGATTAACTGAAAGCATCATCTTGACATTGACAGACACGGATAGCTTTTATTGTGGAATTTACACAAATAACTTATTCTTACCTTATTTTTTATTGATACAGAAACATTTGTGTTGTGGCAGTTATATGACATCACATAATAAAGTATGTGATGTCATATAATACTTGGCCAGGCACTCCCTGGCTTACGTAATACTTGACTTACAGAAATTTGACTTTACATTAAGTTTTTGCTGGCTAGTGCAAACTTAAAAAAATCCTGGAAACATATTTTACATCCCATAGGAATAAATCGAGGTATTGTGAAAATATTGTAATGTGAACCCAATAACACTTTTTTTTTTTTTTTCCTTTTCTTTTCTTTTTTTTTTTGTAATTCGTTCCAGGACCTTGAAAGTTGAAATTTTTGCTATATAACCAAACTATTTATCTCTCTAAAAGGTCATTTTTATAATGGGAATTGCACTACACTTTCATTGTTATATGTTCTTTTATAAGAATCAGTTTTGATCAAACCTTTGTGATATTTTCCTAAAACACATTACTGTAGGTCACTACAATAAAAACAAGTTGCACTTTCCGGTTGATTGGGCTTTTCTGTTAGTGAATTTAATTATAAATGGCTAGTAAACTCGAACTTATTGCATTTGCGATAATCCCAATAACTGGAATTATGGTGAAATGTGTTCCCCTTCACTGAAATCTTCAATCATATAAAAAACAAATAAATTTTAAGAATCTTCTCTTCATTCCTTTTTAACTTATTACAATGGCGAAGGGAAAGTGACCAATGGTGGCAGGGCTAGGAAACGAAACAAAATTGATTTAGAAATGAAGATAATTAAGAAGTACGAAGCAGGACAAAGTTTGTCATCTATTGCAAGGAATTAGGTCTCACTGCTTCAACAGTGAATACAATTTTAAGGGACAGTTGCGTATAAAAGAATATGTTAAAGGATCGACACATTTAAGATCAACAGTGATCACAAAACAGCATTCAGGTGCTATATCGAAGATGGGAAAGCTATTAATAATATGGATGGAAAATCAGATTTAGGGGCGAGTGCCCTGGTGTCTAATGGCCATTCGAGCAAAAGCAAGTATTTATGAAAACATTAAGGATAAGCTCGGCGAACCCCGAGCCAAGCCAAGTTCGTGGCAAGCAACTGATAGTTTAATAGGTTCAAGCATCGCGTTTGTTTCCAAAACATTAAATTATGTGATGAAGTCGCCAGTTTTCCAATCCTGCAGCTGCAGAGAAATATTGTGATGTGTTGGAAAAAACCCCTTCTAAATCTCCACAGTCCTCAACTTCTGCATTTGTGTGCTTATCAGCTGGAGAGTTAATTCTGGCAATGATGCTCAAAAAGTAAAACTTGCTGACATTATGCTTGTCTCCTCTCTCTTTTTGTAATCTTATAATTTTGAAATTTTTGTCTTTGCACTTTTGTCATTTTTCCTGCACATGAGATAAAAAAATTGAATAAATAAATCAATTTACATGTTCGCCAAACATTTATTTTTTGCTTCAATCAAATTCAGCGTGCATAGTTGCGAGTAGGGCTTACATCCTGTATTTGAGATCCCGGTCTTTTTTTTTACAGTATTAAAATACCAGTATTGATTCAGAAAATACCAGTTTTTCGGTACTAATTTAAAAAAAAAAAAAAATTGTTATAAAATCACCTTTATGTGATTATGATGTCGTTATCTCTACTAGCAAATGTACGATAAATCATCGATAGGACACCATGCAACATTGTAACCTGTCCACAATTCTCGGACAACTTCATGTCTGACCATATCATAACTCCCAAGTCCCGTTCCTCCACTACTGACTTTAGTTCATCTCCACCAAGTGTATAAGTTATTTTGAGGTTGCTGTTCCCCAGGTGTAAGACCTTGCATTTTGCTGAATTAAAGTATAGCTGCCACTTTTCTGACCATCAAGGAAGTTTATCTAGGTCACTCTGAAGATGCTCTGCTTGGCGGCGATCATTAACTACTCTACTGATCTTTGCATCATCTGCAAGTTTAGACCTCACACTCTCCATCCCTTCATAGATGTCATTTAAAATAATCAAAAACAACAGTGGTCCCAATACTGATCCTTGGGGAACCCCACTTCTTACATTAACCCAATCTGAGAAATACCCGTTTTCACACCCCTCTGCCAGGTGCCCTCAACCCATCGTGTTATCCATCTTAGGATTTTCCCTATAATTCCAGCCTGCTCCAGCTTATAAAGTAACCACTAATGTGGGACTGAATCAAATGCTTTGCTGAAATCCAAGTAAACAATGTCAAAATTATTCCCTAAATCTAGCTCACGAGTGACCTGTCAAAATGGCTAACCAGATATGTTAAACATGATTTTCCCTTTACAAAACCAAAAACCATGCTATGTATACTACAGAATTCCATTTCCATCTAAATGATCCTGAATTCCACCCTTGATCATTGCCTCCATGATTGTCCCTACTACTGAAGTTAGACTCGTTGGTCAGTAATTTCCCGTTACACTCCTAGAACTGCCTTTATGTTCCAATTTACACCAATCCAACGGAATCTCTCCTGAGTCCAGTGATGCTCTCATAACTAGCCTTAATGGTTCAGTGCACTCACCTGCCGCCTCCTTTAAGATTATCGGGTATATACCATTAACCACAGGAGCCTTACTCACCTATAGGCACAAAAGTTCTCATTAAATAATCATTTGAAATTTCAACATCAATAATTACATTTTTATCAACTTCACTTCCATAATATTTCATTGATACAAAAGGTTTTTTTTAATGTAAATATCGATTTTTAGTAACTGTTGAGTTCATCTGCAACTTCAGCTATGTTATCTAATACTATCCCCGTCCATTGCATAAGGGTCCAGTCTGATTGTCCTTTTGTTCTTTGCATTTATATATATGAAGAATTCCTTAACTGCACTCTTTGCTCCCTGCTTTATTCCTTATCCTCACTCTTTGTTCTCTCTCAGACTCAGTAAAGATACTATAGTGAAAATTATATTTCGCTTAATAAAACATCTTTCTCCTTCAGAAAATGATGAATAAAATTCAACCATGGAAGACCAACATGGAACAGAACATCAATCTTCTGCAAATTCTTTTCAAAATAAGAAATTGCTTGACTCTAATGAGATTTTAAAAGATGAACTTGAGTCGGAAATTAATGAAATGCTTTTAACTATTTTTGATAAAAAAGTTCAAAGCCTAGAAAATATGGACTGAGATTGTCTACGATTATCTCAGTACAATAGTACCAGAATAGAATCTGAAAGGGCATTTTCTGCCGCTAATCAAATACTGTATGTACCAATATTAGATCCATTTTAAACGACCATACTATTGATTGCTTATGTTTCTTAAGAGTTCACTTTATTCGAACAGGTAGTGTGGATGCTTAAACATAACTAAACTTTGCAGTAACAATATGTATTTTTTTGTTTTTAGAATAACTGTATTTTAAAGATTTTTTTCAGAATATTTATTATTACAATAAAAGTTTATTTAAAACATGAATTCAAGTAATTATAGTACTTGTTTTTTTTTCCTTACTTTATTGCACCTAATTGTCATCAAAATGTATTCAGAAAAATATTTGTTTTTGGAATACCGGTATCCCGGGTTCATAAATTAAAAATACCGAAATACCAGTATTGTAAGCCGTAGTTGCGAGTACTGCAGAAGCATGTAGGGAAATTCTGGCTTATATAGAGTTCCGCTAAATGCAAACCTTATGTAAGTCGGGGAGTGTCTGTATGTATTAACAGCTGAAATAGTCTAAACAAAGCAATGTGTAGATGGGTTTACTTGAATTTAAGAAAAACATCATGTTATCCCTGAATTGAAACTCACTAAAGTAAAACTGAGCTTTACTGCACAGGCCTGATACAAGAAGTAAATGCCTTCTCTGTTGAATTCAGGCAAATATTGCAAGGAGAGTTCCACATGGATCTCTTTTTGGGGTGAGTGTTCTCAGCTGGGACATGCACGGTGTTAATGCGTTGATCAAACTGAGAGCTCCAATTTCTTGGCTAGCCTCTGTAATTGTCTTTGACATAGATAAATCAGAATGCCTAGATACATAGAATCACTTTGGTTTTCTGATGATATGTGGTTTAGGTCATTAAAAATGCCACTATTGCTGCTAATCATTCTTGACTCGGCCATCTCGAGGAGAAGCATGGTTAACAAATAACGTTTAAATTTAGAGTATTAATATTATGTTGGAATAGTGTGAAATTACCTTTTATTTCTTTCAGTTGCTTCATATTCTGAATATTCCTACTAAGAACATGGATACAGATTGCAAATTTATAGGTTGCTTTAAGAGTTACTGGAATTTTTGTCATTATAGTGGTTATCGATTTAGTGGCCACATTTTTATTTGTATATGCGTAAGAATTTCTTCTATTCTTTTCTGCATATATTCCTTAAAACAAAAAACTTTACTCTTTTTCATCATCTAATTGAGACTTAAAAAGAAAGAGGGGTGACATTCTCAGCCACCAATCTTTTTGGAGACCAGGTTTTGATAAGTAGTGGTACAGTATACATTTTATACTTTATGAATTCAGAATTTCATTTCTTCCAGATTAAATCTTGGTGATGAGGAGGTAATTTTTCAGGTAGATCTTACTCAGTGTGTAAAAATTATTACTAAGAGCTTTGATTTAACGTTTTCTCTTCAGCTAATAAGTGATTTTTTTCTTTTTTCTTTTTTTATTTCTGTTTCAGTTGGCTATCAGAAAAATGCAGGTGTTACCAAAAGTTGATGCTAATATTACAAGAAAAGTGCAAAAGAGGTTATATGGCTATGAAGATGAAGAACTTGCTTTACTCAAGAATTAACACCTGTTCTTATAATGTAAATATGATTTTTTTATATGACAGACTTGCTATTGTAAAAAAACTTGTTTAAATTATAATTGCAAATGCAATAAAACAAAAATAATTTTAAATAATATTTCATATTTTTTAATGCTTTCATCAGGTTTGTTTAAATATGGATTAGAACACAAAATTCTTGTGCTCTTGGAAAATACTGGCTTAGATAATGATTCTTACATTTTACATATCCTCCATGTGGCCAACCTGGAGTATGAACAGAAAATTTATTTATTTATTATTATTTTTTTTAAATTTAAAGTACTATTAATAAAACAGAAGAACAAGAATTAAAATTTGTTAAGTTTCTCAGCATTTTGTAAGTAATTTTAGCATATTGTATTTTTTGTTACTTCATGAGAAATGGAGATGCTAAATTTTAAAGTGCTGAAGTTCTTCATATTCCCTGTATAGAAAAAGTAATAATAATGAGAGAAAAAAAGAAAAAAAAGAGATGATGCCTTTATTTTTATTTAAAATAAAATTATTGTAAAGGAATACAAGTAGCATGAAGGTTCTCTTCATTTTGTTTTCGATATTCATGCATTTTTGCCTCCATTAATTTTTAAATCAGAGATAAATTTTAAAAAAGGTGCAATTATATTAATTTATCTTTAAAAAATTATATGTAACAGCAATTTTCAATGTTCTGTACTTCACAATTATGTTAGCAGTTTATCATAAGCATATTTCTCAGTGGTACAATATTCAGTTACAATAACACTGGATATAAATAAGTGGATTTCTGGTATTTTGACTGATGATAATGAATGATTGAAGCATTATTCCGTATGAAGAAGTGTTTTATTTTGTTGGTTTTTAGCGAAAAAAAAATTTTTTCTTAGGTGGTGGGAGTGACTCTGTTTGTTCTTCTTCTTGAATTGAAGACAGTGGCTGCGGTGCATATGGAGATTCTGGCTGTGATGATGCTGCTGCTGCCCCCGCTGCTGCTGCGTATAGAGATTCTGGTTGTAGAGGTCCATACGAACCTGCTTGTAGTGATCCATACGAACCTGCTTGTGGTGGTCCATACGAACCTGCTTGTGGCATCGTCACATATGGTGAACCTGGTTGTGGCATGGTATATGGTGAACCTGGTTGTGGCATGGTATATGGTGAACCTGGTTGTGGCATGGTATATGGTGAACCTGGTTGTGGCATTGTTGCATATGGAGAGCCTGGTTGCGATGTTGCATATGGAGAGCCTGGTTGCGATGTTGCATATGGAGAGCCTGGTTGCGATGTTGCATATGGAGAGCCTGGTTGCGATTTTGCATATGGAGAGCCTGGTTGCGATTTTGCATATGGAGAACCTGGGGGTCGTGGTGGTGAAGGCACTGGTTGTGATGCTGCATATGGAGAACCTGAAGATGGCATGTAGGCATGCCCATATGCCATAGCTGGGGATCCTGCTCCTCTTGGAGTGGCTATTATCACTGTATGTGGTTCATGATACTTCTTCATACACAGAAGATAAGCAGCTGATAAAATAAGGCATATTATAAGGAAGGCAATAATCAGGAATGGCCAGTGAAAATTTACCCACAAAACAAACGAATTAAATGTTCCAGACCTTCGACGACGGCTGACACATTGTCCATAACTGTAAAGAAATGACAATAATTTAATTTGTTATAGAAAAAAAAAATTAAACTAAATCACAGTTTTATGTAATATTTAATTAAGATACGGGGTCCAGAGTAAAACTGCGCTGCAAATAGAGTTACTTAACTTACAGTCTAGTCATACGTTTTTCAGGTTATTATAATACCATAATACTGACTTCCATCTATAATTAAAAATTGAAAACCTCTACTTTCTTCATTTGTGGCATTTCTACTCTGTGAACTCACTAGAAAACCAAATTCAAATGAGGAAAGGGGAAAACAAAAGTAGTTACCCTTCCATGTATTACATAGGCTTAAATTTGTTGACTTGGTGAGAAATAGCATATTAAGCAAAGTGTGGTAGTTGGTAACCTTTTGAACTTAGAAAAATTTTATTTACAAAAGCATTCTATTCTATTCCGTTCATATGACAGCTTTACTTCTTGCTAGACTTGAACTTGTTCCCTTGGAAGGAAGGGAAAAATCTGATTTAATTTCAAAATGATTGGTTTTAATTCTTTCTGTCAAACTGGAAATATCTTCAAGGGTGAATGGATGTCAATGAATTTAACTTACAGCCTGAAATAGCTAATATTATTTGTGAGATTCTCATACTAATAGATTAACAGTAGCTGCAGGCAAAGGTGAAATGATTCTTGCACTGCTTCTATTGGAATGAGCAGCAGCCAGGAAAGCAAGGGACTGGGAATTTCAAGAACTACTGGGGGCCATCATGGAACAAATAAATACATGGGCTGTGTTACTAAGAGTAAGAACAGGTGCATATATACTTGCATGTACACCAGTGCTAGGAGTATAGTAAATAAATTTAAAGTGCTTGCTTGTCAAAGGTGGATATTGTTGAGATATCAGAAATGTGATGTCACACAGATATTAGTAGAGGCATACAAATGACACAAGAAAACAAGCTTATACAGCATCAGCCAAAAAAAAGAACTTCCCAGTTCATGCATCCATTCGCTCCTGAAGTTTGTCCACTTCTTCCTTGAACTTATTTAAACTATCAACTTCCACAACAAATGGAAGTTTGTTCCAGCAATCAACTACCCATTGACTAAAGCCAAATTATTGCACATCTATTCGACAACTGTTTTTCCTCAATTTCAGTTGATGCCACCTCAGGTTTATAATCTGAGCAATCCCATCAGCATTGGGTCTGCCCAATCCATTCAAGTCCTTATACACCTCAAAATCACCTCACAGATGCCTAGTCTCCAGATGCTGCAGTTTGCAGAACTTAAGCCTTTCTTTGTAAGAGCACCCCTTTGTTCCCCTCATCAGTCTTGTTGCCCTTCTCTGTACTCATTCTAACAACTCTACATCCTTCCTAAAATGAGTCTTCCAGACTTGTACGCAGTACAAAAGGTGTAGTCTGACCATTTCCTTATACAAGAGGATAATCACCTCCTTATCCCTGCTAGCAAAATTCCTGTATATCATTGACAAGACCCCATGGCATGTTCTGACAGCCTATCTGCACTGCTCAGAAAACTGTATATCTGACTGCACAATTACCCCCAGGTCTCTTTCATTCTCCACTTCCCTGAGTGTAACACCACACAGTTGGCACATTTCTCTGGGCTTACTGCTACTATATGCAGTACTTTGCATTTGTAAATGTTAAACTTCAATTGCCACTTCTCAGACCATCTGCCCAAATTTTCTAGATCCTGTTGCAGTATGCTACTGCAACAAGATCTAGAAAATCTAGTCATTAACAACCCTGCCAACCTTTGTATCATCTGAAAACTTCGACATTAAGCTTGATATACCTTCACCAATATCATTGATAAATATACAAAAAAACAACGGGCCCAACTCTGTCTTCTCCCACTCAACCATCATTTTATCCATTGTGGCAGCTTGCTTGAATGCCATACTGCTCCAATTTGTACAGTAGTCTTCCATGTGCAACAGTAACAAAGTAACAAAAGCTCTCCTGAAATCCAAGTATATGATATCAAAATTATTTTTTTCATCCAGTTCCTTTGTGGACACATCATAGCATCCAATCAAATTGGTCAGACAAGATTTCCTCATAACAAACCCATACTGTGTCTGAATTATTACTGCAGTCTTGTGTAGATGATCCTGCAATGCTTTTTTAACCAGTGACTCCATTATTTTCCATGAACAGAAGCTAAACTAACAGGTCTGTAATTAATCGTGTCACTGTTTGATCCCCCTTTGTGAATTGGGGACACATTTGCATATCTCCAGTCCATGGGGACCTCTCCTGAATCCAAGGATGCTCTCATAATTATGGCTAAGGATTTGCTTACTTCCTTTTGCTGCCTCCTTTAATATAACCAAATAGATTCCAACCACCCCAGGTGCCTTTCTTATGTTTAACTTCAACAATTTCTCCTCCACTTTGCTCTCAGTTATTACAAAATCATTTAACTCTGTTAGAGTTTGATAAACTTTTGACCTTCCCCTCCCCTAAATAACTCCTCATGTGTGAATGTAGATGTAAAAATACTCATTCAGTTTGGCAGCTATCTGAGCAGGTTCATCTACAGTCAAACCATCGATATCAAGTGGACCTATGTGATTCATCCCCTTCCTTTTAGAGTTTATATAAGTAAAGAAGCCTGTTTTTCTTTGCATCCTTTGCCAAATATTTCTCATAATCTGCCTTCACTTGCCTAACCTTGTTTGTGACATGATTACAGACTAGCTTGTACAGTAGTTAATTTATATGCATCCCATGCATTTTTCTTATCTGCTGCAGAATATAAGGAATGCAGAATTGGAATTTGCGGAGTACAATGTGTACAGAAAATATAGAAAGGAAAGAGAGGTGATGCTGTTAGTTAAGAAACACATAAAATTTAAAGCAGTGCATCCAGTTGACATGGGTGGACAATGCAATGTTGAGTCAGTTTGATGTGAAATAAGCACTGGGAAAGCAAAAATGAGAGTAAGAGTGTGTTATAGACCTAATGACTCTGGTGAGTACAACGAACAACTGTACAGAGATATAGATGGGCCAGTAAATCAGAATGTTTTATAATGCAGATTTTAACTTCCAAGATATTGAGTGGAATTTGTCACTGAACACTAGCAAGACTTTTGTGGATTTATTGGATGATTGTTTTCTACAGCAGCCTGTTCAAGAGAGAACCAGAGGGAGTAATACTCTTGATCTGATTATCAGCAGCGATTATTCATGCATTAAGAATCTTCGGATAAAGGAACCTCTAGGTGGTAGTAATCATAGTGTACCAACGTGGGATTTACTTAAAAATGTAACTACCATTTGTTAAATGAAAGAGTTTTTGCTTTCATAAAGGTGACTACAGTGGTCTCAGACAGGTTTTAAATTCTATACAGTGGGACTAACTATGATGTTACTAACAGCAAATTCTAAACAAGAAACATTTAAAAAGAATTAATCTTGGAAGCTGCTAAGATTTTCATACCAACTAAGAAATAATGTTCTGGGTTAACACCTAAATTCAGATGCTAATAAGACTCGTGGCAAAGAAGAAAAATGCATGGGATGCATCTAAATTATCAGGAAACATAGAAGCTTATGGTCAATATAAATTAGTCTGAAATCAGATCACAAAGATGGTTTGATAAGCAAAGGCCGATAACGAGAAATCTTTGGCAAAGATTGCGAAGAAACACAACAAAGACTTCTTTACTCATGTAAACTCTAGAAAGGGGATAAATCAGATTGGTCCACTTGATATTGATGGTTCAACGTTTGATGATCCTGGCCAGGTAACTGACAAACTGAATGAGTATTTTGCATATACATTCACACATGAGGCATTCTATAGGGAAGCTGAGGCCAGAAGTTTATCAAACTCTAACGAGGAGCTAAATGATTTTGTAAAAATTGAGAGCAAATGGAGGAGAAATTGTTGAAGTTAAACATAAGAAAGGCCTGGGGTGGTTGGAATCTATCTGGTTATATTAAAGGAGGCAGCAAAAGGAAGTAAGCAAATTCTTAGCCATAATTATGAGAGCGTCCTTAGATTCAGGAGAGGTCCCCACAGGCTGAAGATATGCAAATGTGTCCCCAATTCACAAAGCAGAATCAAAGGGTGACACGAGTAATTACAGATCTATTAGTTTGACTTCTGTTACTGGGAAAATAATGGAGTCACTGGATAAAGCAGCATTGCAGAATCATCTAGACAAGACTGCAGTTGTAGTTCAGACTAGGGCTTACAATACTGCTCAAAATCTTAATACCAGTATTCAAAAAACGAACATTTCTCAATAAATTTTGATGACAATTAGGTGAAATAAAGTAAGGAAAAAAACAAACTGTAATTACTTGAAACTATAAAAACTTTTATTGCAATAATAAATATTCTGGAAAAAAATCATTAAAATCCAGTTATTCTAAAAACAAAAAAATACATATTGTTACTGCAAAGTTTAGTTATGTTTAAGCATCCACACTACCTGTCTGAATAAAGTGAGCTCTTAAGAAGCATAAGCAATCAATAGTATTATCATTTAAAATGGATACAATTTTGGTACATACAGTATTTGATTAGCGGCAGAAAACGCCCTTTCGATTCTATTCTGGTATTATTTTACTGAGATAATCGTAGACAATCTCAGTCCATATTTTGTAGGCTTTGAACTTTTTTAGCAAAAATAGTTAAAAGTATTTCATTAATTTTCAACTCAAGTTCATCTTTTAAAATCTCATTGGAGTCAGGCAATTTCTTATTTTGGAAAGAATTTCCGGAACACTGATGTTCTGTTCCGTGTTGGTCTTCCATGGTTGAATTATGTTTATCATTTTCTGAAGGAGAAAGAAGTTTTATTCAGCGAAGTATAATTTTTACTATAGTATCTTTACTGAGTCTGGGAGAGAGCAAAAAGTGAGGATAAGGAATGAAGAAGAGAGCAAAGAGTGCAGTTCAGTAATTCTTCGAATATATAAATGCAAAGAACAGGAGGACAAATCAGATTGGACCCTTATGTAATGGATGTGGGATAGTATTAGATACCCCAGCTGAAGTTCCAGATGAACTCAGCAGTTACTAAAAATCGATATTTACATTAAAAAAAACCCTTTGTGTCAATGAGATATTATGGAAGTGAAGTTGATAAAAATGTAATTAATGATGTTGAAATTTCAAATGATTATTTAATGAGAACTTTCATGCCTACAGGTGAGTAAGGCTCCTGTGGTTAATAGCATATACCCTATAATCTTAAAGGAGGCGGCAAGTGAGTGCATTGAACCATTAAAGCTAGATATGAGAGCATCACTGGACTCAGGAGAGTTCGTTGGATTGGTGTAAATTGGAACATAAAGGCAGTTCTAGGAGTGTAACTGGAAATTACCGACCGGCCAGTCTAACTTCAGTAGTAAGGAAAATTGTGGAGGCAATGATCAAGGGTGGAATTCAGGATCATTTAGATGGAAATGGAATTCTATAGGATACACAGCATGGTTTTATATAGGGAAAATCATGTTTAACAAATCTGGTTAGTCATTTTGACAGGTCACTCATGAGCTGAATTTAGGGAATAATTTCGACATTGTTTACTTGGATTTCAGCAAAGCATTTGACTCAGACCCACATGAGTGGTTACTTTATGAGTTGGAGCAGGCTGGTATCATAGGGAAAATCCTTAGATGGATAGCACGATGGCACCAGGCAGAGGGTTGTGAAAATGGTTATTTCTCAGATTGGGTTAATGTAAGAAGTTGGGTTCCCCAAGAATCAGTATTGGGACCACTGTTGTTTTTGATTATTTTAAATGACATCTATGAAGGGATGGAGGGAGTGAAGTCTAAACTTGCAGATGATGTAAAGATCAGGAGAGTAGTTAATGATTACTGCCAAGCAGATCTTCTTCAGAGTGACCTAGATAGACTTCCTTGATGGTCAGAAAAGTGACAGCTTTGGATAATTCAGCAAAATGCAAGGTCTTACACCTGGGGAGCAGCAACCCCAAAATAGCTTATACACTTGGTGGAGTTGAACTAAAGTCTGTAGTGGAGGAACAGGACTTGGGAGTTACGATACGGTCAGACATGAAGTTGTCCGAGAATTATGGACAGGTTGTAATGTTGCATGGTGTGGTATTGATGATTTATCGTACATTTGCTAGTAGAGATAATGACATCATAATCACATAAAGGTGATTTTATAACCTTTATGTCATTAAATTATAAACAATTATTTTTTTTTAAAATTAGTACCGAAAAACCGGTATTTTTTGTATCAATACCGGTATTTCAATACTGGAAAAAAATGACCGGGATCCTGGTATTGTAAGCCCTAGTTCAGACATAGCATGGGTTTGTTAAGGGGAAGTCTTCTCTGACGAATTTGATTGGATACTATGATGTGGTCACAAGGGAATTGGATGCAGAAAATTTTGATATCATGTACTTGGATTTCAGGAACGCTTTTCGTACTATTGCACATTGAAAAAAAACTGCTGTACAAATTAGAGCAGTATGACATTAAGGGCAAGTTGATACTGTGCATAAAAGGATAGCTGAATAGGAGAAGACAGAGAGTGGTAATTAATGGACACTGTTCTTCATGGACATTATTCTTCATGAATGTTATTAGTGGAGTTCCCCATTGTTGTTTTCTATATTTATGGACAGGATCTAGAAAAGTTGAACAAATGGGCTGAGTGGTGGCAACTGAAGTTTAATTGACAAATGCAAAGTATTGCATATGGGTAGTAGTAACTCCAGAGTAACAATACTCAATGATATACAGGAGTTTTGCTAGCAGGGATAAGTAGGTGATTATCCCTTTGTATAAGGCAATGGTCAGGACAAACCTTAAGTACTGCATACAGATCTGGAGGCCTCATTTTAGGATGGATGTAGAGCTGCGTGAATGAGTACAAAGAAGAGCAAAGAGATTGGTAGGGAAACAAAGATTTGCTGTTACCAACAAAGGCTTTGATTCTCCCAACTGCAGTGTCTTGGAACTAGGCACCTGTGAGATGATCCCATCGATGCATTTAGGGCTTTGAATAGACTGAGCAAGCTTAATGCTGATGGGATTATTCCTCTCGCTCAGACCATATACACAAAAGTAGGCAAAAATTCAAATTGCAGGACAGTTGCAGAATAGATGTGCAGATGGGTTAAATGGGTAGTGGTTTTTTTTTTTTTTTTTTTGGCTTATGCTATATAAGCTTGCTTTCTTGCATCATATGCCTCTACTAATATTAGATTAGTGCTATAAGAATTTATCATCAAATACATAAATATGCACATTGAGTGCAATAAACAGAAGTATAAAGCAGGCATTAGAAAACAGTGGCAGAAATACTCCTATAGCTAGAGGAATTGAACACATTTAGAACAAAGTATTTTAATTTACATTAGTGGATAAGAAACTTCAAGATTTAGCATTAGTATCAACCGGTTTGGAGAATTAATTGCTGTTTGTGGATTGATTTCTAAATAAGGAAAGTTAACCCAGAAAATGCAAAACAGTCATGTGAGGCAGTTTGTGTATTACTCTGAAGAGTACAAATAAATTAATAATAGAGCTTCTATAATAGTACCTCACCTCTTTCATATCAATCACACAGTAACTGAAAGCTTTCTGGCTATAAGCTTTTGGGAAACTGCATATGGAAAAAGAAAAAAAAAACTAAAATAAAGAGAAGGGAGATCGGATATCAGTTACTTGAAATTATCAAAACGTCAGATAATTTGTTGAGCATGAGTTTTTAAATAACAACAGATGGGGTTGAATGGGAAGGATAGAGAAAGACTTTGTTTGTATTGTAATCATACTGCAAAGAAATACAAGGGTTGTGTGGGTGCAGGTATGTTGATAGCTTCCATAAGATTTAACATAGTTAATAACTTTAGCCATGATTAGCAGCTTTATCTCTGTTCTAATTAGCGGTACCATATGATTGATGGCATTGTTTTAGTTGTATTAGAACCCACTAAAGAGCTACCTTAAAGGTAGACCTCAGTGGGTTCTAATGCAATTGAAACAATGCCAACATTGGCGTGAATTATCCAAGAAAAAGTAATTCTTGCATAATACATCAAATTCATCAATATGTTTACCAAGCTAGAATAATACATTGCATTAGTAGAGAGAAAAAAACCTTCAGTTTAAATGTCTGCACACATATGTTAGACTAAAGGCTAAATTACAAAGACATTTCTAAAGCCCATACATAAATCAATTCTGTAATTAATATTGTTAGGAAGACCAAGTTTGTCCTATCACAGTGGCTATCCCAGTAGCATAGAAAATTATTCTTCCTAAAGAATAATTTTCTATGCTACTGGGATCTACATTATGTAAGGGAGGTTCTTGAAGCTCCCTTACATAATGTAGAAATCAGAGATCTCAGCACAAAAAAGAGAATTGGTATAAGGTGAAAGAGCCAGCAGACATTATTTTTCCATAATGCCAAAAATAAATAAAGGCACTGTTAAAAAAACTAGCAATTAATAAGCAAAGGGTAACATAAAACCAGTTTCAAATAATAAGACAAGACAGTTAAAATTAGTATAATAAAAATATGCAAAAATTGAAAACTTTAACCAACTTGTCACATTCTTTCTTGTGATAATCACAAGCACTGCCAATGCTCCTGACAAAAGGAAGATTATCTGGTGTAAAGAATCCTAAATGGGAAGCAGTTGTACAGTGATCAGTACTATTTGCACAACAGACATGACATTCATATTCACCTTGTGGTGAACATGTGCAGTCAGTCATGTTACTGTCTCTACACACTGTACTATTACACATGCCTTTGTTGCACGTCATTGATGTTCCTTGGCATGGAGCTCCATCTGGAAGGTCCTTTCCTTCTGGACAGGAATATGATTTTCCATTGCACACACCCTGCTTACAGTCATTATCCTCCTTTAAGCATTGTCGTTTCCAACTTTCAGGAACTATACCACAGTCATTTGTACAACATGGATTTTCCCTTGGACTGCACATTGCACCCTTAGATCTGCGAAAGGTGCATTCTCTATCCCAGTGATTGCCACCCCGTGGAGTACAACAAGGATCTATACGATAACACGTTCTGTAAGTACCACAATCACATTCTTCTCCTGGTTCTTTTATCCCATTGCCACAGTAAGATCTTCGTTGTTTCTCTAGACAATCACCTGGAAAAATTAATAACAGTGAGCTACTAAACATTGATAACAAAGTTTAATAAAGTATTGAAGTCAGTAATATAAATACTAAATATAGTATTTGGTATGCATGCATACATATATAAAAAATTACTCAATTTTTTTCCCTTTTCAAGTTTTACATCCAAATTTTCTGAATAAATGTTTCTTTATTATGTAACATATTTATTTATATATGCAGAGTGTAACACTTGTTTGGCATAAATATTTTTGATACTTTTTGACTGCTAAGATCTTCCCACAAATACTCTATTCTATGTCTCTTCCTGGTGTGTAGATGCTCTCAGAGTAATCTAATATATTTTTAATTTGAATCAATTATTGCAGCATCATAATACTTTTATCCAGGTTTTTAGTTTTTTTTTTTAATTAACAGTTTTTGTTAAATTTTTAATTTAAGAAAACTGTTAATTAAAAAAAACCTAAAAACCTTTATTAGGCTGTTCGCCTACATTACTATACATTAGGGTGACATTTCAGGTATCTTACCGATACCCATCATCAGACCAAGCTGGCTGTTCGGGGAACTGAAAACAGAATGGATTACAAATTTGAATCATTTAGAATATTACAATTACCAATATTGCCAGTTATGGTTCTAAAGTATTAAGTTTTTAATTGCCTTTACAATAGAAAACAGGAAATCTAAGGTAAACTATAAAGAAATTAAATTCTTACCTGCTAACAGACTCCTCCTGCTGATGTCCAGAAACCTGATGTGCATACATGCTTTGGGTAAGATACCCAAAATTTCACCCTAGTGTATAGTAATATAGGCGAACAGCCTAATAAACTATATTATTAATTTTCACGTGGTATAAGAGTGGTTTTAATATAGTAATAACCTTAATGGAAAACAACCACTTAGCATCCTTCCTTAACTATATTGGAACCAAGCTCTTTTGTTTTCACAAAGCTACTTAGAGAGCGAGAGAGAATTGCATTTCAAATCTTGTGAATAAAAATGTTATCTTACTGCACCTCACTTTAAATAGCTTCACACTCCATCAGTAGGGTACACCCACACCTTGAAAACTGCTGCATTAAATAGCATATCTGTTGTTTAATTTTAACCATTGTTATTGCTAGTTAGTGTAAAGTGTATTCGTGTCTGATAGCACCAGGAGTTTCCCCCATCTCCGCGTTGCTTTCATTGTGGACGTAACAGTTCACTGCAAAGGCCAGAGATTTAAAAGTGTATGGATTTTGTAAGTGTAGTGTTATGTATCATTGTTCTTCTGGCCATTTAGCCGCTAGACCCCAGCTGGGACCCAACAATGCCTAGGACCTTTAAAAAAAAAAAAAAAGTGTCGTAGGGGTAAACACTAAATTCTGTAAGGCCTGAAAGTTTGCGTACTTAGTTTAGACAGTGTTAAGAGTTTTACAGTGTGAGACATGCTCACATATACATAGAGTGGGGGGAGACTGAAGGCTGGGGAGTGAAAGGCAGAAGTATGGGGACGATAGAGGAGGCCACAGACTGTCAGTTAGGCAGGCCCATTTAAGAACGGAGAGGGAAGAGACTGCAGAAACTGTCTCCTCCCACCCACCGGGGGGAGAGAAAAGATAGGACCACATAAGGGAGCACAGTCAGGAAAGCCAATTTGGCCATACAGCAATGCTGCCTCTCTCTTTTTGCCATCATGTTATTCCTATCTGGGTTGCCAGAATTTGGGAGTCACTCATGGGACCAGATTCCCGTCCAGTGTGGTCAGGACCGTATAGGCTTTGGTTGCACTTGAGGTACGGTCTCATCCATTTGTAGGTGCAGTCATCTTCATCTGTGTGGACGTATTGTGGTAGGTGAGGCCTGGGAGGTTCTTTGTCCTCATGCTGGTGCTGCCCCCCCCTCCTATCCAGTTGTCACTTGAGAGTGGGTGGAGGTCAGAACTCTGATATAGCTCAGTGAAAGACAAAGTTCAGTGACGGTCAGTCTTGCGGTTGCTCATGGACCTTTGTCCTTTCAGTTCATTGGTGTTTTGTCAGCATGGTTGGGTGCACTTTAATCCTTAGTCCTTGGGTTTATAGTTCTGCTTTGTGGTTCCCTGCATCATCAGGTAGCAGCCTCTGTCAGCTCCATGGTTCTATCTCCTTTACTTGCCTGTGTCCATCCATGTGCTGGTAGTGTGTTTTGCGTGTTGTTTTACAGGACCGCTTGCTGTCTTCTTTTTGCAAATAGTTTTGGTGCATATTTGCTGAAGACTTTATATTCATCCTCGGATTCAACAAGCTGGTGTTCCCGGTTTTTAGGCAGGTACATGATTTGTGTATTAAGTATACAGCTAGGTTGCAATTAATGCGAGTTCGAATAATGTGATATTCGATTTAGTGCGAAATTGCAGCCCATGGATCAAGAGACCATTGCAACATTTAAGGCCTACTACATAAGAAAAACATTTGAACAGGCAACTGCTAAAACTACAGGAGACGATGCAATTTCCTTAACAGAGTTCTGGAAAAATTATAACATTAGACATGCAATAGAAAATATTCAGCATGCTTGGCAACAAATAACTGCACACAACTTGTGTGGAGTGTGGAAGCGCATTTTGCCTCATTGTGCAAATAGTAGTGGTTTCGAAGAAACTGTTATAGAAGAAATAACAAATATTGGAAGATAACTTGGATTTGATGAACTAAAAAATGACGACTTTCGGGAACTGCTCAATTCACACTTGGAAGAATTGACTGGTGATGATCTCCTACTTTTAGATCAACAAAGAGCATTTGAAGAAACCGACAATAATGCCAAAGAATGAGATAATGTGCAAGTGAAGGAGTTCACTCTCAAGGAATTATCTTTCGAGCTGTAGAAGTCGTGAAGCAAAAAATTATGGATGCTGACCCTAACCTCGATCAAAGCATGCAAATTTGCCGAGATGTGGATAAAGCACTCTGCATCTACCAGCATATGTATGAAGATTTAAAGAAGGAGAAACCAGTTCAGTCTACGCTGCTAAAATATTTCAAAAGACAATAAAGGTGTTTTCATCAGTGTAGGCTTACCTTTATGAATGATATTTAGAATTTTTTTTGTTTTTATTTTGCTTTCTATAATTACAGTACTATATGACTCTGTTAATAATAAATTTAAATTATAAGTACATGTATATTCTTTTTATTCTTTATTGCAATATTTCGTTAATAAACATATAAAAACTTGTTTAAAATTTTTCATTACCTATTTCCGTCGAGCTGGAACCAATTACCGTATTTTACACATAATTATAACTTCGAATAGTGTGAATTTGAATAATGCGACTACTTCATGGGATTCATTAGTCGCACTAATCGCGACCTAGCTGTACATCTTAGGTCTTTGTATAATGTGCATTCATACATCAAGTGTTTCCATGATTCTTCTTTGCCGCAGGTGCATGCCCCATCTTCAATAATCCCAAGCACTGTAGGTTTGGCCTTTATTGATTCCTGCTCCGTCAGCAAGAAGGTTGCATTTAGTCCTGGGGAAAACTGGGGGGAGGGGATACATTCTGTCTACGTGCGGTATGAATTTTTTCGTTACTTCTCCCTTTGTAGATGCAGACCAACAGTTCTACCACACGTGCTGTAAATGCATCAGCAGTAACTTTTCTTTATTGTAGGCATTTGCCGGGTCTGTAGTATATCTAATCAGATTTGTTGTTTTCCCTTTGGAAAGGTGGTATAACATACGGCAGTGCACGACCTCCAGGTCCAGCGGCAGGGCCCCAGCCAGGACCTGCAAGCTGTGCATACTTGCTGTCCTGCAGGCTCTTGTTATGGAGTATAGTTCGCTGTATAGTGTTGAGAGGTTTTCTATTAACCACGGTGATCACTTTCCTGTACCAGATGGGCGCCCCATAGGTGATCACAGAGATAAAAACCGCCATGTAGTACAGAGACAGGGTGCGTCTTTTTAGCCTCCAGCATTGCCTTGACACCCTGGAAATCATGGCCGCGTATTTCCTTATTTTTTTCTTTTAAGTATAAGAGGTGCGGTTTAAAGGACAGGATGTTGTCTATGATAAGTCCGAGATATTTCACTTGCTTCATCAGTTTTATCGTGTTCCCTTGGAGCTTAATTTTGGGTAGTCTTCTGATATCAAGTGTGCCCTTCGGTAGGATTGAGCAAGTCTTTGTCGATGATATCTTTAGGCAGTGAGTTGTCCATTCCTGCAGGATCACCAGTGTGTGATTGGCCAGGGCCTGCAGTCCTGCCCTTGAGTCCACTGCCACAGTCAGGACTAGGTCATCAGCAAAGGCCTGGGATCCAACCTCCCCCAGGTCCATAGCAAAAAATTCATCAAAGACAATGTTCCACAGAAGCAGCCCCAGGACTGATCCCTGGGGCAGCCCCTGTGGATGTTCTTGGTCACTTTCTGGAATGGTGTGACTACCTCTATCCTTCTATCCTTCAGGTAGGTCATTATGCTCTAGTAGAGGTTAAGGGGGAGGGTTTCTGCCACCAAAGTCAGTCAAACACCCTGGGGCGAAGTCGACCAGGATGGCGAGGAAGTATTTCTTGGTACATTGCCTCAGTCTGAAGTTTCTGGATGGCTTCAATGGTTGACAGACCAGGACTGCATCCGAATTGATTAGAGTTTGTGAAGTTTGCTGCAGTGTAGTGGGCTAGTATTCTGCTGTGAAGTAATCTTTCGTACAATTTACTTAGAGTTGAGAGAAGGGCTATAGGACCCTTCTTGCTACTTAGCTTCAAGTCTGTAGCTGACATTAATTTTGATTATGGCCTTGTTTGTACAGTGAGCTATGCACCTGGAAAAACAGAGTTCACTTTAAAGTGTTCCAGGGAAAAAGAAATATTATGAGGTGCTGAATAAATTTTGGTGCAGCTGTTCACTGAATAACATTTGTTTGCAAGATAAGCTGTATTTATTTTATTTGACTGCAAAAAAAGATTATTATTATTATAATGAATGGAGATTAGAGGTGAGAGTATGGTAATCTTTCTCATTTCTTGTAATTATTCTTGCACTTTTTTTAAAATGTAATTTGGCTGTAATGAGATCCATTAAAATAAGTTTTTTATTTTCTTGGCTATTTTATAGCAGACTTACTATATTGAATAGAATGTGTACATATTCCCCTCCAAAAAAAATTAAGAACTCTAAAGAACCACAGTTTTGTCACAGTAAAAATAAAGCTTACCTTTATTCATGATCACATCATACATTGATCTACGACTACAAGGTGAAAAATACTTGTGATTAGGTTTTGTTCCATCAATAGCATAGTCAGCCATAATATAGTTTCCTCTTTTTCCTCCAGGACTACATAATTCATCTCCTTTTGGATCGTGGTGAGAACCAAAACTATGCCCAATCTCATGTGCTGCAGTAATGATAACAACTGCAACAGGTAATATGCTCATTGCTGTCTGAGTAGAAATGATTGCTGTATTTGTGGTATAAATCTCTCCTGTCTGAAGAATCACTGGTTTTTGACATATTCCACCAGTATTACCTGAAGGATCTGGATCAGCACGGTATGCCATTCCTACAACATCTTCTATGAATATTCTATGAGTGAAACATACTGATAAACAAAATGTTTGGATCCTCTGAGAAAAAGCTGCAATGAAATGAGTAGCATCTTTAAACATATCTTTCATTGGATAACCTTCAGAACGTGCACCTTCATAAACTGTTATTTCATCAGCAATTATTCTTATATTGTCATCTCGTCCATCATTATCAAAATCAGTTGATCTAAAGATACTGTCCACACTTTTACCATAAAACATCAGTGTTCCTATGGTTTCAGTTCTGTTTCTCCCCATATAGTTAAAAAATGTATGATCAGCCACTAATTCAATACTACACACCTGGTTTTGAAGAATTCTTTGACTGGAGCCCTTGCTGAAATTATATAAAAATGTGATGGTTCAAAAAAGTATGCTACAAATGCACATATAATACTTTATTTTGTACTGCTAAAATATATATTCAATATATTAACACATTAGTGATTATGCTAGTATATTGTGTACACCAAAAACCAAAAAATAAAACCAAAAAGGAAACCAAAAAAATCTATAGATTTTTTTGGTTTCCTTTTTTTAAATCCTCTTTACACCACAGGATTTGACCATCCACATACACGAGTGTCGATGTAGTCAGGAATTTTTATTTATTTTTTTCCATAACAAAACTGTTGTTTTTAAGGTTTTTTTTTTTTTTTTCCTTCCTCATATTATCTTATATAATGTCACAATTAATAAAATTTTAAAATTTCCCATTTTAAACTATTTTTTGCCTTTTTTCCCCCCAAAAACCTGAATGGTGTATAAAATTCACAAACACTAATTGATAGTTGCATAAACTATCAATGTTGCATAAACCAACCATATAAAGTTACTTTATAAGTTGTTTATGGTAGACTACTGTACAAATTGGTATTATGGGTAAGTTGCTACAATGGATAAAAGGGTGGTTGAGTGGGAGAAGACAGAGGGTGGTAATCAATGGGCATTGCTCTTCATGGACTAATGTTATTAGTGGAGTCCCACAGGGTTTGCTGTTGGGTCCACTGTTGTTTTGTATATTTATCAATGATTTTTGAAGGTATATCAGACTTAGTGTCGAAGTTTGCACATGATACAAAGGTTGGCAGGGTTGTTAGTGACAGTAATGGCTGTGTGCTACTGCAACAGGATCTAGAAAATTTGGGAAGATGGGCTGAGAAGTGGCAACTGAAGTTTAACATTGCCAAATGCAAAGTACTGCATATGGGTAGAAGTAACCCCAGAGGAGCATACCAATTGTGTGGTACTACATTAAGATTGGTAGAAAATGAAAAAGACCTGGGGTAATCGTGCAGTCAGATATGAAGTTTTCTATGCAGTCTGAATCGGTTTTTATTGTAGTTGTTGTATTGTGAGGTTTTTTAGTGAGTGATGTGCCTAGAATTTAATTTTTGTTTATTTATAAAAGGAGAGCATTTTCTGGTGAGATACTGCTTTCAAAATAGTTTTGATAATTTGCAATGTTTTATACTTATACAAAAAAGAAAAAAAAAATTGTCACTAAAGGACGGTTTCATAATGAAATTGTAACCAATGTCCACAAAATTTCCACTTACTTCAGAAACAAGGTGCATCTTAGCCCCAGAAGCTTATACGCCATTAAACCTCCATAACACACACACACACTCACTCTTCAGAAACTTAATTTTAACTTAACCAGTGATAAAGTTTTGGTAACTGTTTATAATTGCTATAATATTTAAATTTTATAATCTTAAATTCAAATTTTACCTAAATAATGATTGTTACAAGCTCCACTTTCAATGCATTATCCAAGGATACCATGAATCGGACAGAAATGCTTGGGCATTTCCACTGTGTTGTTCCTTGTATAACCTGGGCATTTATTCTAAGGTCAGTCTAGTAGACAAACCAAGCTCAACTCATGGCTCTTTTCTTTCCACTCCAATGTAAGAAATATACCAATCTCAAACTAAAACTTGGTGCCTTACTAGAAGAGTTTGAGTCACTGGAGATATGGGTGCTTGCCCATTTCTCCAGTGACTCAAGTATTTCGTGACCTGCCAAGTGATGCATCCCTAATTCAGATCCTAGAACAGAAGTGCATATCAAAAAAATGTTATCCGTTTCTCTGGAAATAATCTCCCCCAATAAAACTAAATCTCCTTCAACCAGAGTTTTATTGGGAGACTATTTCCAGAAAAATGGATAACTTTTTTTTTATAATAAAGATAGGTGGACCAGAACCAGGATGTGTTTTCTGGGAACAATAACTGATGCTGATGTTACCAACAAATTGTCAGATTTTAAGTATGTGGGGGGGGGGAGAAGTAAAGAGAGCATTACTATTCATGTGGGGAGCATTACTATTCATTCAACAATATTAAATGAACGTGACCTGATCATTTGTTGGATAAATATAGGACCATGCTGAAAAAATGCCACAAGTTAGGTCAGAATGTGTATGTGTCTGCAATTCAGCTCAGACACGATGAGAAGACTTGCTGAAAGCCTTATAGATTAACTCAAGACCGAAAAGACTCTGCAGGGCTGTAAGGGAAATTTTTATCAGGATAAAAATTATCAGGATGAAATAAATACCATCTTTCAAAATAGATTCTTTCTACCTGAACTTGTAGGTAGAAGGACTCTATTTTGAAAGATGGTATTTATTTGAACAATGGTGGTGAAGGGTTTTTTCCAGTATCATTGTGAATACTGTAAGGATTCATGGAAACTGCTATTTAGGGGAGAGAAGGATCTAAAAACAGTGGAATATGTACCTTGAAATTTTATTGGTAACAGGGTTAGCATTAGCAGTGCCA
Source organism: Mastigoproctus giganteus (assembly GCF_048544385.1). Taxonomy (NCBI): domain Eukaryota; kingdom Metazoa; phylum Arthropoda; class Arachnida; order Uropygi; family Thelyphonidae; genus Mastigoproctus; species Mastigoproctus giganteus. The sequence continues at coordinate 216,373,254 of NC_143580.1, read as the reverse complement.
ATTGATGCAAGAAAGCAAGCTTATACAACATCAGCCAATAAAAAAAAATGACCATCTATTCTACCTATTCATTCTCTCCAATAGTTGCCTAGTTCTTCCTTGAATTTATTTAAGCTACCAACTTCCACAACAACAGATTGAAGTTTGTTCCAGCAATCAACCACCTGATGAATAAAGGCAAACATATGCACATCTCTTCTGCAACTGTCCTTCCTCAGTTTGAATTAGTGTCCCTTCATCTGTCTGGTCTGATCAGGAGGAAGAATTCTATCTGCATTAAACTTGTTCAATCCATTCAAAGCCTTAAACACCTGAATCAGATCACCTCACAGGTGCCTAGTCTCCAGGCATCATGCAATTTTCAGAATTTAAACCTTTCTGGGTAAGAGCACCCCTCTGTTCCCCTCACCAATTTCATTGCCCTTCTTTACACTCATTCCAGCAGCACCACATTTTTCCTCAAATGATACCTCCAGACCTGTATGCAGTACTCAAGATGTAGTCTCACCATCGCCTTCTACAATGGGATAATCACCGTATCGCTAGCTATACAGTGAACTCCTGTATATCACTGATAATACCATATGATCTGTCCTGGCAGCCTAATTGCATTGCTCAGAGAACATCATATCTGACTGCACAATTACCCCCAATCCTTTTACATTTTCCACTACCCTGAATGTATTACCACACAGTTACATTATTCTGAGGTTACTGCTACCCATATGCAATATTAGCATTAGTAGAAGCATATGATGCAAGAAACCATGCTTATGCAGCATCAGACAAAAAAAACCCCTTCAGATTTCGCCCATCCATTTGTTCCAAACATTTGCCTAGTTCCTCTGTGAATTTATTCAAGCTATCCACCTCCACAATGACCAATGGAAGTTTGTCCCAACAATCAACCACCTGCTGGCTAAAGGCAAATTTCTGCACATTTATTCTACAACTGTCTTTCCACAATTTGAATTTATGCCCCCTTAGGTTTGTAATCGAGCAAGAGGAAGAATCCCATCAACATTGAGCTTGCTCAAACCATTCAAGGTCTTATACACTTCAATCAGATCACCTCGCAGGTGCCTAGTCTCCAGATGCTGCAATTTGCACAACTTAAGCTGTTCTTGGTAAGAGCAACTCTTTGTTCCCCTCACCAATCTCGTTGCCGTTCTCTGTACTCTTTTCAGCAGTTCTACATCCTTCCTAAAATGATGCCTCCAGACCTGTATGCATTGTTCAAGGTGTAGCCTGACCATTGCCTTATACAAGAGGATAATCACATCCTTATCCCTGCTAGCAAAATTATCATTGGCAAGACCCCATGAGCTGCTCTGGCAGCCCATTTGCACTGCTCAGAAAACTTCATGTGACTTCACAATTAACTCCTCCCCTCAAGTCTTTCATTCTCCACTACCCTGAATGTAGTACCATACATTTGGTATGTTACTATGGGGTTACTGCTACCCATATGCAGTACTTTACATTTGTCAATGTTAAACTTTGGTTGCCACCTCTCAGCCAATCTGCCCAGTTTTTCTAGATCCTGTTGCAGTAGCATACTGTCATTAACAGCCCTACCATATCATCTGAAAACTTGAACATTAAGCCTGATATACCTTTATCAATATCATTAATAAATACAGAAAACAATGGGCCCAACACCAAACCTTGGTAGACAGCACTAATAACATTAGTCTATACTCTGTCTTCTCCCACTCAACCATCACTTTATCCATAGCAACAACTTGCCTTTAATGCCACACTGCTCCAATTTGTACAGCAGTCTTTTACGTGCAACAGTATCAAAAGCTTTCCTGAAATACAAGTATATATGAAAATTATTTTTTACATCCAGTTCCTTTGCGGTGACATCGTAGTAACCAATCAAATTGGTCAAACAAGATTCCCCTTAACAAACCCATGCTGTGTTTGAAGTATAATTACAGCCTTGTCTAGATGATTCTTACTTCTTTTACCAGTGACGCTATTATTTTCCCTGGAACAGAAGTTAAACTAAACAGGTCTGTAATTCATCATTTAACCCCTTGTGAATTGCTGATACATTTGCACATGTCCAATCTGTGGGGACTTCCCCTGAACCCTTGGATCGGTTTCGGGTTTTTTTTTTTTTTTAGGAGCATTAGCAACTAAGGCCATATTGTTTCGGGATATGCGGTGGTCATTCCCTGACCTTTCCGCATCCTCCGTATTTGGTGGTGACAGGCTCGAACCCTGGTCTAATCAAGAAGCGTGTGCTACGCACTGCTGCTCCTTCCCACCTGGCTACGGAAGTGCCTGAATCCTTGGATTCAGGGGAAATCCCCACAGATTGCTCTCAATTATAGCAGAAGTTTGTTTACTTCCTTTGATGCCGACCGGGCTAGCCGGGTGGGTAAAGTACCTGCCTGGCAACCCAAAGGTCGCTGGTTCCGCCTTAGGCTTGGATTAAAGTACTGCAAAAACCTTGGGAGGTGCACTATGGCCACAGAAGCCGATGCGCCAACTACAAAAAAAAAAAAAAACTTCCTTTGCTGCCTCCCTTAATATAATTATAGATCCCATCTACACTAGGTGCCTTTCTTATGTTTAACTTCAAGTTCCCTTACGTTTTCTTCTCGGTTATTACATTTAGCTCTTGGTTAAGCTCTTGGTTAGAGTTTGATAAACTTCTGACATCCCCTTCCCTAAAGAATTCCTCGTGTGAATGTAGATGCAAAATACTTTTTTTGTCAGCAACCTGATCAGGACCATTAATAGTCAAACTATTGATATCGAGTGGACTAATTTGAGTCATCCCCTTCCTTCTAGTACTGTATTTACACGAGAAGTATTTTTTCCCTTTTCTTTTTTTTTCTGCGTTTGCCCATCATAGTTCACTTCTATATTATTTCTGAACTGAACTCACAGTTTGACGAATAGTGTTGGATCATTAATGCTGCAATCTATAAATTATGTACGTCGATTGGCTGAATTTGGATATTACGGGAATTGAGTGATCAACACGTATTTAGTGGATTAAATCCGGAAAAACTACAGAAAATTTATTACGAAGTAATAAACTTTAGGCAACAATAAAGTTCCGTTATTGAATTCGGGACAGTTTACAACAAATAATGAAAAACAATCTTATCAACAGTGAAGTGTATTTTATCAATTATAGTTAAATGTTTTCAGAGATGAATGATGAAGATCTTAAATCGCATTGATGTAATTTGATGTACAAACTTAATAGATGCGCCCTTGAACGAAATATAATATAAATGTGCGGAAATTTGCCTTTGGCCAGCGGGTGGTTGGTTGGTGGAACCGACTTCCATCACTTGTTGTTGAAGTTGATAGCCTAAACAAATTTAAAGCTCAACTGGACAGGTATTTCGAACGAACGGAGGGGTGAAATGGGAGAGGGTTTTTTTTTTTTTTTTTTGGCTGATGCTGAATAAGCTTGCTTTCTTGCATCATATGCCTCTACTAATGCTAATGCTAAACGGCAACGAACTTTTTAAAGAACTAAATCATTAAACCATTACAGATTAACCCTTTCGATTCAAAAGAATTGTTAAAACTAATATGTGAACATAATTTATAGATGCAATATCAAATAATGCAATTGCTTTGCATTTCTGACTTCTGTTTATTACAGCCGGAGAAAGTTATTTATTTTTAATTAATTAAGACTTCTTTGAAGACTTGTTTCTCCATGATTCTTCAGGAAAGACTTGGTGTTCTAGCAATATTAGCAATATATTTCGAAAAAACATTGATACCGCCAACATAAAGAATTTTTGAAAATCACGAAAAATTAACTGTAAAATTATGCACAAAACAATAATTATTGCATGTTTTAAGTAAATTTTGTTTTTTATTTATAGGGCACCTTTTTAAGTTTATGCGCATGAAGTTAGGTTAGATGTATGTTAATGTATGCTAGAACAACTAAGGCTAGGAGGTGTCAGTGTGTCTACTTTGGTTGTTTTGCTGTCTGAAGAACGAATAGCCCCGAGAGAGACAAAAAAAAAACTGCCATCCTCACCTGGGATCGACTAATCCAGCCATATTGTGAAGGGAAAAAAAGTTAAAAATAAAAATTATTCGCGTTGGTGAAATGGGGAATTTTCCACACAATGTGCGAGAACGATGATTTGTGCTACTCGCGAGAGTAGCTATATAACCCTAGGCCTTTTATTATTTTACCTTTTATTATATTCCATATGATGCATGGAAGCCTGGGGCTTTTGCTGCACCAGCCAAAAAAAAAAAAATTCTGAGTTACCCTGAGAGAAAACAAGTAGAAGGGATTCACCAAGGAAGATAAGAAGGATGATGTCCAGCTCAGGACCTTGGGTGTGCCAAGCCCATACCAGATGTTAGCCTTTGGGGTCCGATTTTATACAATATACAGCCATAATCGTTTTGTATTATCTCGTGCCGTACTTCTGTAATATAGTACCTGTAATTACGAATATGAAAATCGCACTTTTGTACACCACTAAGAAAAATATTAATCAAGGATATATAAAGCTGAATTAGATAGATACAGCAGACAGACATTTCTTAAAATGTGGTTAGTACTGTAATTCAATGTAGAAAGCAATAAATATATTTTTCGAATGTTATATAAAAACGGAATGTTTACCTACTCTGCTCCGTGGGGTATACTTCGTTGTCAATCGGGTGTGGCCCCATTATTTCTGCTGCGACAGCTGAATAATTTTTATTGTCTTTCATGAACTCCAACGCGTCATGTTTTTGAGAACACGTTTTAACCTTTCCTGTGCAATCAGGATATATCACATCTCTGTCACGATAAACTATAATTCCATAGGGATCGGAACTGTTCAAGTATTTTTTTGCTGGTTCCACATAATAAGTTTCATTGTAAGTATCTATAATTCCTGTAAACAAATTACGACTAAAATATCCTGTAATTCTGGACATGGGATCGGCTTTGATTTTCCCCTTGTAGAGACCAAAACTGTTTTTGCTTAATTCTTCTATATTATATTTCTTAATCGTTCCATCACTTTGATAAATTTTTACCGTAGTATTAGATGAAGGTATATCTTCTGATAGAAGTAAACTAAACCATCTTCCAAAAGCGTTGAAAGATAAATAAATATTTTGAAGCCTGGATTCGGCTTTGTATTTCAAAGGCAGTACGTTGTTGCTGTCATCGTTCACAAACTGTGTAAAAAGCTTTGCGGTTTCAAAATGAGAAAGAAATTTACTTGGTAAAAATTGGCTGTTAACAAGACTTAAGATGCACTGCACAATTAAAAAGATTAATATTACACTGTAAATGGGACAAGACTTTCTTTCAATTAACATTTTAATCTTACCAAGTAACATCGTAAAGCTTTTATTTATATGACCTACTACTGGTCATTATTACAAATCTAAGAATACACGTGCTTATGCAGATGCGCGATACGATTATTTTTCGTGTAACATTCAGTGTGTTGTGCCAAATTGCAGATATATAATTCAAGATAAACATTGCGAATATTTTATAAAATGTCTCATAAAGTATTTTCAATGTTTTCAAAATATTTTATGAGCTCGTGGATAAATTATGAAAATTGCGCCTTTTTGAAGATGGGAAAGCAGAAGATTTTTCTATTTGTAGTGATAAGTGAATGTGGGGGGGGGGGGGTTGGAACTTGTGCGATCTATCTGCCACCTTGGAAAGGTTGATTTACATGAAATTATATGTTAATCTCAAAAAAAAAAAAAAAAGCACCCAAAGATACGTTAAATTTGTTAACCCGTCCTAATAACCACTATAAGTGGAATGTGTTATTTATAAACAAGATCCCAACCGTCGTTGCAGGCCATTTTTCAATTTTATCAATATTTTGATAGAAAATATTGATTTAACTTTGTTTTGCAATGATTTGTATTAAGTTAAAACTTGCATTCTTAATGTACTACATTTGCTTTTTCGGCACTGTCAATTTTTTTTTTTTTTTTTAGGGAGAAATTTTTTAAAAAGATAAATAACCTTACACCACAAAGAATTTCTGTGAAATAAACAACACTGCACGATTAAAGATTCCTAGAATGCGGTTTATCATCCTCCTTCCAAAGCCAAAAATCAAGAGGGTCGAGGGTTATATAAGTTTATTCCTCGTTGAAACCTTAAAAAGCAGTATACCCGGAAGAGAATTTAAACGAGCCTTTAAAAGAATGTACGGTACTCAACAAACCCATTCAGCAGAAGAAAAAAAGAGCCTTACAAGCGTAAATATATATATTTTTTTTTTTCCGTACAAGTTTTTATGAAATAAGGGAGAAGATGACCAAAGAAATATTTAGGTTTTTAAAATTGGACTCCTAGAAGCTGAGAAAGGGTGATTTAAAATGTAAACGTGTGCGAGTTACACCGTGGCTGCGCTGTAGGGTTACAGGTTGTGTTATGCCTCACTACTACGTACTAGCTGTTGCAGCAGTAATGACAAATCAAACAAGAAAGCAAGTTTACACAGCATTATTAGTAGAGGCATATGATGCAAGAAAGCAAGCTTATGCAGCATCAGCCATAAAAAAAAAAAAAAACCCACTCCCGTTTCACCTCTCCGTTAGTTCGAAATACCTGTCCAGCTGAGCCTTAAATTTATTTAAGCTATCAACTTCCACAACAAGGGATGGAGGTCTGTTCCACCAACCAAATGTTGGTGGAACAAACTGTATATCCTTGACAAGGCACCATGAGCTACTCTTACAGCCTGTCTACACTGCTCAGAGAACTTCATATCTGCCTGCACAATTACCCCCAGGTCCTTTTCATTCTCTACAGGCAGACTTTCTCATAGTCTGCCTTTGCCTGCCTAATCTCCTTTGTGACTTGGTTACAGACAAGCTTATATCTATCATAGGCTTCCATGTCATCCAGTAATTTATATGTATCCCATGCATTTTTTTTTCTCTGCCATATGTCTCATTAGTTCATCTGACATCCATTTAGGCCTAAACATGGAACAATATTTCTTAGCTGGTATGTAAAGCATAGTAGCTTCCAAGATAAATTTTTTGAATGCTTCCCATTTTGAATTTGCTGTTGGTAACATCATCAGTTGGTCCCACTATATAGAATTTAAATACTGTCTCAGACCATCGTAGTCGCCTTTACGAAAGCAATAACCCTTCCCTTTACCCCTGATTGTAGTTACCTCTTTGAGTAAATCCCACTTCAGCACACTGATCACAGTAAATCCCACTTCAGCACACTGATCACTGCCACCTAGTGGTTCCTTTATCTGCAGATTCTTAATGCATGAAGAATCACTACTGATAATCAAATCAAGAGTATTACTCCCTCTAGTTGTCTCCCGAACATGCTGAGGTAGAAAACAATCATCCAATAAATCCACAAAACCCTTGCTAGTGTGTGAGTGACCAATCCACAAATTCCAGTCAATATCTGGGAAATTAAAATCCCCATTATAAGAGATACTGATTTACTGGCCCACTCTATTTCCCTGTACAGTTTCTTATTATACTCATCAGAGTCATTAGGCCTATAGCGCACTCCTACTCTCAATTTTGATCTCCCAATGCTTATGTCACACCAAACTGACTCGACACTGCACTGTCCAGCAATGTCGACTGGCTTCACTTCCTTGGATTTTATGTGTTTCTTGACTGATAGCATAACCCCTCCTCCCTTCCTATCTTGTCTATCCTTCCTGTACACATTGTACTCCCCAAATTCCAGTTCTGCATTCCTTATATCTGTGTGACACCACGTCTCTGATATCCCAACAATATCTGCCTTTGATGTTTTGAGCATACCTCAAATTCATCAACTTTATTTACCAAACTCCTAGCATTGGTGTACATGCAAGTATACATGCACCTGTTCCTATTCTTAGCTACCCTAACACAACCCATGTGTTTACTTGTACTGCAATGACTCCCAGCAGTCTCTGAAATACCCTGCATCTTGTTTTCCAAGCTGCTACTCATTCCAATAGAAGCAGTGCAAGAATCACTTTCACCTCTGCCAGTGGCTACTGTTAATCTATTAGTCCTTGTATTCCCCCCCATGCTAGCAGTTTACCGACCCACCTAACAATGCCTCGATAGCATCAACAAATATTCTGGTCAGCCAAACAAAAACCAGTACGCCCATCCGTATTCTCCAAGAAATTGATAGTTCCCCTATGAATTTATTCAACTCATCGACTTCTACAACAGATGCAAGCCTGTTCCGATAATCAACTTACCACTGGCTGAAGGCAAACTTCCGCACATCTTTGCCATCATTGTTCCTCAAGTTGAAATTATGCCCACTCATGGTGTAGTCTCAGCAATTGAAAGAATACCTTTAACATCCAACTTACTCAATCCAGTCAAGGCTTTCAACACCTCGACCAGATCTCCCCACAGGTGCCTGGTCTTGGGATGCTGCAATTTGCGTAACTGAAGCCTTTCGAGGTAAGAGCAACTTCTGTTTCTCATCCGCAGCAGATCTATGTGCTTCCAAAAGTGAGGCTTCCAGACCTGTATACAATACTCAAGCTGCGACCTGACTATGGACTTATACAAAGGGTTACTCACCTATTATCCATACTTCTGTATGGATAATAGGTGAGTAAGGCAAGATTTCTGTATATCATCGACAAAACCCCATGAGCTGTCCTTATTGTGTCTGAACTATCCAGATAATTTCATGCCTGATTGCACAATTACCACCAGGTCTTTTTCATTCTCTACTTCCCTGGGTATAGAACCACAGAATTGATAAGTAACACTTGGGTTTCTGCTACCCATGTGCACTCACTACTTGCATTTGTCATTGTTAAACATCAATTACCATATCTCAACCCAATTTTCCTAGAACTTTTGAAGTAGCTCACCCTGATGACTCGTTATCAAACCTACATACATTTCTATCATCTGCAAACTTACACATTAAACCTGATATATACCTTCATCAATATCATTGATAAATATTGAAAATAACAGTGGAGTCAGAAATGAACCCGGGGAAGCTCCACTAATAACATTAGTCCATGAAGAGCAGTGCCCATTGATAACCACTCTGTCTTCTTCCACTTAACCGTCCCTTTATCCATAGCAGTAACTTGACCTTAATGCCACATTGCTCCAGTTTGTACAACAGTCTTTTATGTCTGACAGCATAAAAAGACCTCCCTGAAATATAAGTACAGGTAACCCTCGTATAACACGGTAGTTCGGTTCCTATAAAATGTTGCGTTGTGCGAAACCGTGTTATATGGGACTAAGAAAAAGTACAAAAAGTGGGGTTACGTTCCAAAAGCTAACAAAAATACACTATTTCTTTAACAAAAATACACCATTCTAAATTTCGTGTATCTTCTGCTCTCTAAAAAATCAGTAATCTGGTTTTGTTTGCTTTTGCTTGATAACTCTGTGAATTTCATCGTATGGAATTAAGCATTTTTGAAGCTCGCTTTTTAATTTTGCGATCCTTTCATTCAATAATCTGCATTCAAAAAATAAGATTATAATTGCTCGGCTAACTTTTTGCCTTCCCGTATTCCTTTTAGTGTAAAATTTGGAAGTTTAGAATTTTCATCTACACTATCATTCTCTGAATTTATTTGGTTTACCGACGATGCCATTTCCACCAAATCTGCTTTGCCAGCCAGCCTAATTTCATATCAGTAATTTTTGAACGTTTTCAGTAAACATAACTTATTTTATTTTATTTCTTTAGGAGCATCGGCGACTAAGACCATGTTGCTCTGCGTATATTGTCTCTAAACTTCATGTGTCCTGAGGTCAATCTTCTGTTTTGCTGGACTAAAAACCCAAGTTTCCGGGAGAAGAAACCATGATTCCCTCGCCTGGGTCCGACTAACTCAGCCACGTTGTGAAAAAGATCCATAAAAATTCCTCCTATCATCGACGGGATTCGAACTCGCGTTTTTTCCGCCCGATGTGGAGAGGAGGGCGATTCTATCAACTGTGCTACCCACGAGCGCTTCAGTAGTCATCAAAACCTTCCCCTCCTACCGACGTAGCAAGTTCTACTATCGCACCGATTCCGTTTTCTGCTGGTTGGACCATATTTCCTGAATCAACTGACTCTGTCCATACATTTTTCCACCACGCACCTGTTGACAGTTTTACTTCTTTCAGTGATAAAAGCTATGATTCCGATACAGTCCACAATTGAGAAATTTTTCCATTCCTCCCTTACTTCAATAGATTCTGAATCAATTTTTTCCAAAATCCATTGTAAGGATATTTTCTGATGTAATGAGTTTTAAAGGTGGATATAATCTTGATCTACTGGCTGAACGAAACAAGTTGTATTAATCTAGTACAACTGTGGTGGTAGAAACATAACTTTAATGTTTGGATGGCCTGGCGTGCTATCCAATAATAATAAAACATTGAAATCTAAATTTTTTCCAAAAATTCAACAAGCATAAGTTCAATAACACAGAACATAACACGGGGATCTCCCAACAAAATAAATACAGGGATTTCTCAATATATATATATATATATATATATATATATTTTTTTTTTTTTTTTTTTTTTTTTTTTTTTGTGACTAGCGAGTCAACAGCGGTTATTCAAAAAGAGGGGAAATGTTGAAAAATTACATCCAACATAATAACAGGGTTTACCCTGCACAAAACTCAAAAATACCCTGTTATGCCAGGTTTGCCAAAATTCACCAACCGTGGTAGAGCGAATTTGTGCTATATAAGTACCGTGTTATGCGAGGATTGCTGCCATTTATCAATCCTGTTAGAGCGAAACCGTGTTGTAGAAATATTGTGTTATACCGGGGTTGATTGCATATGATGTCAAAATTATTTTTTTCGTCCATTACCTTGGTCAGTGCATCATACTAACTTATCCGATTGGTAAGAAAATCCATGCTGTGATTGCAGTATAAAGCACGCCTGTCCAAATGGTCTTACATTACTTCTTTAACTAGTGATGCCATTATTATCCTGGAACAGATATTAAGCTAACAGGTCCGTAATTACTCATGTTGCCTGGAGTGTGTTATAGGTATAATGATTCTTATGAGTACAACAAAAATTGCGCAGAGAAATAAGAGTAGGCCAATAAATCAGAATGTCTTGTAATGGGGAATTTTAACTTTCTAGATATTGACTGGAAGTTGTGGGTTGGTCACTCTCACGCTAGCAAGACTTTTGTGGATTTATTGGAGGATTGTTTTCTACAGCAACATGTTCGAGGGGCAACCAGAGGGAATAATACTCTTGATCTCATTATCAGTATACTCTTGATCTCATTATCAGTAATGATTATTCATGCCTTAATAATTCGCAAGTAAAGGAACCACTAGGTGACAGTGATCACATTGTACTGATTGGGATTTACTTAAAGATGTAACAATTATCAAGGGTAATCGGAAGTGTTTTTGTTTTTGTAAAGGTGAATACAGTGGTCTCAGACAGTTTTTAATTCTATACAGTAGGAACAATGATGTTTAAAACAGCGAATTCTAAATGAGAAGCCTTCAAGGAATTAATCTTGGAAGCTACTAGGCTTTTCATACCAACTAAGAAATGCGGTTCAATATTTAGACCTAAATGCATGTTAGATGAACTAACGAGGCTTGTGACAGAGAAGAAAATGTGTGGGATGCATATAAATTAACAGGTGACACAGAAGCCTATGGCAGACGTAAGCTAGTTTGTAATTAATCAAGTCACAAAGTAGGTTAGGCAACCGAATGCTGATTACGAGAAATCCTTGGCAAAGGATGCGAAGAAAAACAACAGACTTCTTTACTTATGTAAACTCTAGAAGGAAGGGGACGAAATTAGATTCGTGCACTTGATGTTGGTGATTCAACTGTTGATGATCCTGCTTAGATAGCTGAAAATCTGAATGATTATTTTGCATCTACATTCACACATGCGGAATTTTGTAAGGAAGGGAAGGACAGAAGTTTACTAAACTCTAACGGGGAGCTAAATAATTTTGTAATCACAGAGAGCAAACTGGAGGAGAAATTGTTGAAGTTAAACATAAAAAAGGCACATGAGGTGGAAGAAATCTATCGAGTTGTACTGAAGGATGCAGCGAGGGAAGTTAGCAAACCCATATGTATAATTATGTGAGCATCCTTAGATTCAGTGGAGGTCCCCATGAACTGGAGATATGCAAATACATCTCCAATTCAAAAAGGGAGTTCAAAAGGTTAAACAAACAATTATAGACCTATTAGTTGAACTTCTGTTCCGGAGAAAAGAATGGAGTCATTGATTAAAGAAGTAATGCGTGATCATCTAGACAAGACTGCAGTAATCGTTCAGACAGAGCATGGGTTTGTTAAAGGGAAGTTTTGTCTAACCAATTTGATTGGATACTACGATGTAGTCACAAAGGTTCTGGATGCAAAAAATAATCTTGATATCATATACTTGGATTTAAGGAAAGCTTTAGATACTGTTGCACATGGAAGATTGCTTTTCAAATTGGAGCAGTATGGCATTAAGGGCAAGTTGCTGCAGCGGATAAAGATATGGTTGAGTGGGAGATGGCAGAGAATGGTAATAAATGGACACTTTAAGTGGCCTAACGTTATTAGTGGAGCCCCCCCAGGGTTAGATGCCGGGCCCATTGTTGTTTTGTGTATGTATAAATGATATCGATGAAGGTATATCAGGCTTAATGTCCAAATTTGCAGATGATACAAAGGTTGGCTGGGTTGTTAATGACAGTAAAGACAGTACGCTACTGCAACAGGATTTACAAAAGGTAGGCAGATGGGTGAGAAGTTGCAACTAAAGTTTAACATTGACAAATGCAAAGTACTGCATATGGGTAGCAGTAACCCAAGAGCAACGTTCCAACCCAAGCACGGTACTAAGTACTATAGGTTCTAATACCTCTCGTGTTTGGGGTTTTCATAAAAAAAAAAAAAACTGTGTGGTACTACACTCAGGGAGGTGGAGAATTAAAAAGACCAGAGGGTAATTTTGAAGTGGGATATGAAGCTCTCTGAGCAGTACCGACGAGCTGCCAGAGCAAATCATGGAGGTTTGTCAATGGTATATATAGGAATTTTGCTAGCAGAAACAAGGAGGTGATTATCCCTTTGAATAAGACAATGGTCAGGCCACACCTTGAGTACTGCGTAGAGGTCTGGAGGCCTCAGTTTAGGAAGGATTTAGGAAGGTAGAATTGCTAGAACGAGTACAGAGAAGGGCAACAAGATTGATGAGTGGGACAAAGGGATGCTCTTACCAATGGAGGCTTAAAGTGTGCGAGTTGCAGCATCTGGAGACTAGGCACCTGCGAGATGATCTGATTGAGGTGTATATGGCCTTGACTGGTTTGAGCAGGGTCAATGCTATTGGGATACTTCCTCTTTCTGAGATTACGAAACTGGGGAGCATAGATTAAAATTAAGGAAAGACAGTTGTAGAATAGATGTATGGTAGTTTGCCTTTAGCCACCACGTAGTTGATTGCTGGACAGACTTCCATCTGTTGTTGTGGAAGTTGATAGTTTAAATAAATTAAAGGCCGAACTAGACAAACATTTGGAGTGACCGGATTGGTGAAATGGAAAGGGTTTTTTCTTTTCTCTTTTTTTTTTTTTTCTTTTTTTTTTTTGGATGAAGCCATATACGCTTACTTTCTTGCGTCATATGCCTCAACTAATGCAAATGCTAATGAATTGGGGATATATTCGCACTTCTCCAGTCCATAGGGACCCCCACTGTATCCAAGGCTGCTCTCATAATTATGGGTTTGCTTACTTCCTGCTTCCCTTAATATAATTGAATAGATTCCATCTGCCCTGTTTGCTCTTATCATGTCCATTTTTTCCTTTCAGTTTTCGCAAAGTCGTTTAGATCCTTGTTACAGTTTGATAAACGTCTGGCATCCTTTACCCTAAAGAATTCCTTATGTGTGAATGTAAACGTAAAATACCTATTCAATTTGTTCGCAATATAAACAGTGTCATCAACAGTTAACCCTTAGACATCGAGTGGCCCAATGTGATTCAACCACTGCCTTTTACTGTTAATGTAAGCATAGAAGTCTTTGGTGTTTTTCTTTCCATTCTTTGCCAGAGACTTTTCATAATCTGTCTTTTCCTGCCTAACTTGTTTTGTGACTTAATTAGAGACCAGATATAAAGACTAAGTTGATACCATAGCTTCTGTATCACCTTAAAATTAATACTATTATTATACTGTATAAGGTTACCCGTAATTCATTACAAAATCAGTATTTTGTGTCTGTAATTTGTATGTTTTCTCTGCACTATTCTTCTGTGCGCTGTGTCTTAATGGTTCAACCGGCATCGAGCCTTCGTGGGGTAGCACAGTTGGTAGGATCGCCGTCCTTTCCACACCAGGTCGAATCCCGTCGATGACGGGAGGACTTTTTGTGGGTCTTTTTCACAACGTCGTCGGTTAGTCGGTCTCAGACTAGGGTAGCATGTTTTTTTTTTTCTCCCGGAAACTCTTGTTTTTCGTTCACCAAACCGAATTTCCACCTCAGAACACTGGCTTTGTGTTGCCGATGCACCTAAAACCCAACAACAACCGTCATCTGACATCCACTAAGTCTTGAACAGTATTTCTTTGTTTGTATGAAAAGGCTAGCAGCTTCTTTGATTATGCCCTTGAATACTTCCCATTTAGAATTTTATGTTGGTAGCATCATCAATTGGTTCCACTGCAATTTAAAAACTGCCTGAGACCTCTTTTGTCACCTTTACGAAGCAAATGCCTTTCCCTTTACCCTTGACAGTAGTTATGTCTTTAATTAAATTCCACATTAGTACATTATGATAACTGCCACCCAGTAGGTCTTTTACCTGAAGATTCTTAATGTATGAAGAATCACTGCTGATAACCAGATCAAGACTATTGCATCCTCTTGTTGCCTCTCCAATAAGCTGCTGTAGAAAACAGTTATCCAAGAAATCTACAAGTCTTGCTGGTGTGCGAGTGACCAACTCACAAATTCCAGTCAATATCTAGAAAGGTAAAATCCCCTATTATGAGACATTCTGTTTTGATGGCCAACTCTATTTTTTTTTTTTTTTGTATATCTGTTTGGTGTACTCATCACAGTCATTGGGCCTCTTGCATCCTCCTACTCTCAATTTTGTTTTCCCGATGCTTATATTGCAGTCATTCAACATTACACTCAGAACCTTCTTCATATCATTGACGGATTCCAACCTGAGCCTCTTCCACGCGTTGTGAGATTATAACTCCTTGTGCTACGCTCCCGCACAATAAAATGTACAGCATAGTGTTCATGTTTGCAGGAGTTCAAAACTGATGCTATAAAATTAAATTACTGTATTAGGGTTACCCGTAAATGAAATTACATTAACCCGTATTCGTGTCTGTAAATTGCGTGTGTTCTCTGGTCGATTTGCCTGTTTTGCTGGACGAAAAAACCTCAGTTTCTGAGGGAAAAAACCTTGCTATCTACGCCTGAGACCGACTAACTCAGCCACGGAGTGAAAAAACCCACTAAAGTTCCTCCCGTCATCGACGGGATTCGAACCCGGGCCTTTTCCACCCGGTGTGGGGAGGATGGTGGCGGTACCACTGTGCTACCCACGCAGACTAAACTGATGCTATAAGCCAATATCACAAGAAAGATCTCTGGAATGTGACAGACCGTCACATTCCAGAGTTGTTGGATTTACACTTTGGTAAAACCGTTCGCCAGCCATCTAACACCCAAATATAACCATCAAATCGTAAAACTACGTAACGCGATTCTTTACTTTGTAAAGAAGCTTTCAAAGGCCGAGGCGAAAGTATAAATTCTTTAACCCTAACAGATTTTCTTATGGCATCCACGTGATTTTTAAGAACTATAGAAAACCAGCCGTCGGGTGCTCTTGACTCTTCGCTTACCTGACGACATAATAAGTTCGCTGCTATACTAGTGCTACAGTGAGTAATATGATGGGTTGTGCCCTAACTGCACCTCTACCTTAAAATGCAATGCCATAGAGCTCCCCAAACATTGTCCTTGTGCTAATATCAGTATTCTGTGACTCTCCGTCAACTCCTAGTTGACAGTATTCAATGGGATCTTACAGAATCTATGTACAGAGTGGCTGTAAACTCCTTCCCCAGTTTTAAAAATTAGTAATTCAAAATCTGTAGTTCGTATCGAGAAACGGTTTTTTTGCATTGTCATCACCATTTGTGGCGTTTTTTAAACGATACGAAATTTGCTGAAAATTTGGCCACCATGAAATTAAATACAGTAATTTATAACACTCTAATAAATTATTTTCTTTCCATATACGATATACACTATGCTGCCACTTTATTAGGTACACCCCTGCTGTGCACACAAATGGTTTGTTCCACAACGTTGCAAGTCACATGACCACAGTTGTGGATATAAATGCAGAAGAACAACCATTCTAGTATCAGTTAAACGTACAAACCGTAGCAAGAATGGAGAAAAGGAGTGATCCAATGGACTTCGAAAGTGGCATGGTAGTTGGTGTAAGACGTGCTGGACAAAGCATCTCTGAAACGGCAGTCCTCCTGAACTTTTCACACACCACAGTTTCAAGGGTGTATCGAGAATGGTGCAATGAACAGAAAACATCCTCTCAACGCCATTCCTGTGAAAGAAAATTGCTTATTGATGAGAGAGGCCAGAGGAGGATGGCTAGAATTGTGCAAGCAAACAGATGGGCTACAATGTCGCACATCAAGTCAGAATACAACCTTGGTGCACAGAACAAAATATCGCAACGGATCACTAGTCGCACTTTGTTGCGAATGGGCTACAACAGCCGACGGCCACATCGCGTACCATTGTTATCAATGAAGAACAAGAGAGCACGCCTCCTGTGGGCACAGCAACACCAGCACTAGACTATCGAGGATTGGAAAACAGTTGCTTGGTCTGACGAGTCGAAGTTCCTAGTGCATCATGTTGATGAAGGGCTCAGAATTTGGCGAAAACAGCATGAATCCATGGACCCGTCATGCCTGAAGACTACTGTGCAAGGTGGTGGGGAAAATGTTTTCTTGGCACACGTTGGGTCCATTGATACCCATAGATTCACGTCTGAATGCCACATCGTTGCTGACAAAGTGCATCCGTTCATGTTGACAGTTTATCCTCAGTCAGATGGTTACTTCCAGCAGGATAATGCGCCGGTGCACAAAGCCCGAATTACTATGGAATGGTTCCAGAACATGACAATGACTTTTCTATGCTGCAGTGGCCCGCTCAGTCCGCGAATCTCAATCCTAATGGACATCTTTGGGATGAGCTGGAAAGGGCTGTTCGCTGCAGGCCTACACCTCCGTCGAATCTCAAGGAACTGCGTGACACACTCATGTCTGCATGGTACTCCATTCCTGCACAACGTTTTCAGCACCTTGTTCAATCCATGCCTAGACGAATTCAGGCTGATTTGAAGGCTAAAGGAGGCTCAACACGCTACTAAGTAGGTGTACCTAATAAAGTTGCAACACAGTGTTTATTTTACTGACTTTGTCCGACTTTAGCTCTTTTCGTTAAGTTCTGAACAGGGTGCCCATTTCAGACTATGGGCGTTTTTCAATTGTGTGGGTTTTTTAATAGACTTTCATTTTTGGTCAGTCTGCGCGGTAACACAGTCTTATCGTCAGCGTCATCCCCATATCAAGTGGAAATTACCCGGATTCGAATCCCTTCGATGAGGAAATTTTACATGCTTTTTTTTCACTCCTTGGCTGAGTTGGTTGGTATCAGGTGTAGATAGCAAGATTTTTTCCCCGGAAAAACTGGGATTTTCGTCCAGCAAACAGGCAAATCGATCAGAGAACGCACCCAAATTACAGACACAATACACATGGGCAAAAAAAAGACACTGTATATTAGGGTTACCCAGTAATTTCTTAGATATGCCCATGCGAGTTGTGTCTGTAAATTGCGTGGGTCTTCTGGTTGAAAAACTCCTGTGTCTCGGGAAAAAATCTTGTGATCTACACATGAGACCGACTAATTCAGACACTGAGTGAAAAAAAAGCCCGTTAAAGTTTCTCCTGTCATCGATGCGATTCGAACCCTGGCCTTTACCGTCCGATGTGGGGAGGACGGTGACGATACTACTGTGCTACCCCGCAGACAATACACATGGTTAGTTGAATTAACATTCCAGGTCATTCTAATATACAGGATGTTTCAAATTTGATGATCAATAATTTAAAGGTGAACTGTACAGACTTAAGTGAATCATTTTCGAGATATTGCACATTTCTAGTTGGGACCCAACACTGACAAGGTGAACTGTACAGGGCTGGGATCCACCACTGACTTGTTTGTTTAGGTTAGGTTATGCTCATTCTCTCTCTCTCTCTCTCTTTCCCCTCTCTCAGTGCTCTGAGACATAACAGTAATACTAGTACTTGTCAAAGGATAGTCAACATGGAAAGCGGTTACAGCAACAAAGAGTATGCAGACATGCACTTCATGTATGGTAAAGCCAACGGCAGTGCACTCGACTCGAGGCTGCACATTTGTACCACGAAGCATTTCGCCACCGGAAGCGGCCCAACAGGCGCACAGTCATCAATGTATATCAACGCCTTAGAGACCGTGGGCTCTTCGCACATGGAGTACGAGCAGCTAGGCCCAGAAGCATAACACCTGATGTTAAGGAAAGGGTGTTAGACGGAACATCCTGTAACGTGTAACATCTGTAAAATTCTGTGGTGTTGAAACCAAAAATTAAAAATGTATTATCTTATGTTTAATGAAACCACCCTTAGCAAAGGATTCACAGTGTTTTGCTAAACTAGTGCTCCCATAGTCAGTGGCAGACCTTAACAGAAAATATTCATTATCTCGAAAACGGTTCTTTTGCGGTCCGATGTTCATTGAGACTTTTTTTTTTCTTATTTTAATTTGTACTTTTCACCTTTAAATTATTGACCATCATTTTTGAAACACTCTGTATATATACACTGGTGTTCACACAAGTGCATCACCCCTTAAAATTGTAATTGTCGTACGAATAACGCAAGTATATGGCAATATTTCTTACAGGTTGCATCAGATAAGATTGACACGCGTAGGTGATGACGTAATATTGCATCAGCTGTTACTTTAAGCTATACTGTATAAACACGCTCAGCATGAGTTGCAGTCATTAGCATTTTTAGCATTAGCATTAGTATTAGCAAAGGCACATGATGCAAGAAAGCAAGCTTATATAGCATCAGCCAAAAAAAAACAAAAAAAAAACCCTTATTTCACCCATCCACTCACTCCAAATGTTTGTCAAGTTCTGCCTTGAATCTATTTAAGCTATCAACTTCTACAATGACAAATGGAAGTTTGTTCCAACAATCAACCATCTGCTGGTTAAAGGCAAACTTACGCACATCTATCCTACAACTGTCTTTCCTCTCAATTTGAATTTATGCCCCCTCAGGCGATTATTCTGAGCAAGAGGAAGAATCCAATCCGCATTGAGCATGCTCAAACCATTCCTTGATTGTGTCAGGATGGCGAGTTACGTGCAGTTGACGCCACGAAGAAAGAGTGCTGTTGTTGCTTTACGTGAGGAAGGATCTTCTTCCCATCATATTGTTTAAAGAGTGCGTTGTAATCAGTCGACAGTGAGTAGATTTCTTTACAAACTCAAGAATACTGGTTCTGCTGATAGGAAAAAAGGAACAGACGCAAACGAGTCTCTACGCCAAAACAGGACCACGTTTTGAAGCACTTATGCCTTAAAAACCGTAAAGCTTCTTCGTCTGAGCTGAAAAGAGAATGGGAAGAACATACACGAGTGGTAGCAAGTGCAGTAACAGTCAGAAGACTCCCCTTCAAAAATGGACTTGTAGCCGTCACCCTGAGAAAAAGCCACTCCTCACACAAAAAATAAAAAAGGCCCAAGTAATTTGGTGTAACGAGCATAGTGATATAGAGTTTTTTGACAAGCGGCACCAGTGCTTTCGCACAACTCCGCATTTGGATCTCTTGTGAAATAAGACAGTACTGTTAAGGCCAGATTGCATATATTAGTGTATGTTCATGTTTGCTTAGCATGGGTTTGTTATTCATCTGGCCGCTTAGCCTAGATTCTGTGGAACACCACAGACCGCTAGTTACTGTCACTATCACTTGGAGCCGGACCAGGTAAGTGGGAAAAGAACTCTGGCTGGCCAACCCTGGGGTAGCCTGAGCTTCCCAAGGAGGGCCAAAAAAAAAAAAAAAAAATTTTTTTTTTCGAATAGGAGAAGGGGTGAGAGACTCAGGAGAAGAAAGAAGGTAAGCAGAAGAAAGAGGGTGGGGTAGGGTAGGGAAGTCAAGTCACCCACAAAGTCAGGTTGCCTAATGGCATGACCCTGCATTTGACAAATCAAATGCCAGTCCCACTCCCGTAGGAGTGTTTATGTGAGTTCCTACCCAAGTAGGAAAATCAGATATTGTCCTACACCTCGAAGAGAAGAGATGCCAGCAAGTTAGTGGGTCCCACATTGGGCAAGGGCCCAGCGTCAGCAATTAAATCTTCTTCAGCCAAGGGTAACTTGTAGGCAATGAGCAGTGTTCCATGCTGGGCAGTGGGTGTGAATCATCTTCTCTTAGGGGATGAGAGGAGGCACATGGATTCATGAAGCTCAAGGATTGCTTGGAGTTCTTGTCTATTGCATAAAAATCCTTTAGGGTTGGTGGGTTTGTAAGAGAATTTCCTTTGTGAACGTCGAGAGATTCCTTTTATGTCAGGATAAAAATCAACATCCTCTTGGTGTTTTCTTTGATTCCATTCAAGATATGTTCTGTGAATTGTGTTTTGGGTTGAGCATGTCAAATGAGCAGTGGAAGTTCAGTTATTTTCTCGGATGCGAAGAAATTCAACCTGCATGGCTCTAACGGGAGACAAACGATTCGCCGTAGACGTGGTGAAGAATACCATCCAGACTGTATGGTGTCTACAGTAAAATTCCCTACCAGCTTAATGATATGGGGGTGCATTTCGCATCGCGGAGTAGGTCACCTGCACTTTATAAGAGGTTCCGTAAATGACAATGGATGCCTGGCTATATTGGAAGGCAAATTGTTGCCAATCATTAGTGACGATTTCAACCTGCCAAGTAACTGCATCTTTCAGGACGATTCTGCTCCTTGTCATCGGGCGAAAAGTGTGAAACTTCATGAACTACAGCCATAATTCGTGTTTGGAACAACGAACTATCAGTTGATTATCTTCAGAAATTGATCTTTTCAATGCCTCGACTGTGTGCTGCTATCATGAGGGCCAGAGGCGGTTGAACTAAATATTAGTTTCCACCTGGTGAACGTTTAATTTTATTTTCCATTTAAAATGATAGACTGAAGCAAATTGAGGATTTGCAACCTGATAACATTTCAGCCATAATTGTCGTGTTTACGAAAACTGTTGTATGAAGGTTGCAAATGCTCATTTTGGAATATTTTGAGAGCACCTGTCAAATATTACTTAGCTTTGCTTTAACTATTAATAATAATCTTTTGTTTATATTTTTATTTGTGATGCTAGTCATTAATGTAACATACCATTGGCAAAAAAAGGGTTAGAAATATGAAATTCCCTAGGTGATGCACTTTCTTTGAACACCACTGTGTGTGTGTGTGTGTGTGTGTGTGTGTGTATGTGTGTATATATATATATATATAAATTTTTTTTTGTTTTTGGCTAGTCAAAAAAGGTTATGTTAGTTTAAGCCTTTAATTCGGGACAGATTCAAGCAGGCTAATAAAAAAAAAACTTATGTTAGTTTATGTCACTAATTCGGAACGGATTCAAGCAACTAATAATTTCTGTAATCGGTAAAACTTTAGAACAAGGCAAGAGAAGTATGGTTTTATAATAGACTTTCATTTTTGGCTAGTGAAAAAAGGTTAGGTTAATTTACTTCGCCAGTTCAAGCAGGCTAGTGAAAAATGATTAGGTTATTAAATTAAGGCTGAACTAGACAAACATTTGGAGTGACCGGATGGGTGAAATGGGAATGTTTGTTTTTTTTGTTTTTTTTTTTGACTGATGCTCTGTAAGCTTGCCTTCTTGCATCATATACTGTACTTCAAATAATAATAATAATAATAATAATAATAATAATAATAATAATAATAATAATTATTATTATTATTATTATTAGCCATATGGTACAAGGAAGCATGAGGCTTATGCTGCACCAGCCAAAAAAATTTCTCATGTTACCCTGAGAGAGAGAGAGAGAGAGAGAGAAGGGAATCACCAAGAAGGCAAGAAAGGGAAGAAATGATGATATCCATCTCAGGACCCTGGGTTTGCCAAGCCCATACTCACCAGATGTGAGCCACGCTGAAGTGAGCATCCTGTTCTGTAGTTTTACTGCTCCTTTTTATGGATGATAAGCTCTCTATTAGTGTTTAAAATTTTATTGTATGTCTTGAAGGTTATATTGAATTACAAATACAGCATAATAGCCATCACTTTTTTTTTTTTTTTTTTAAGATTTTCAACAATATTTTCATATATGCGGCGCTGGACATTGTTTCTCCTGTGTTTTGCAAAGCGATGTTGTTGATCACAGGACTTACAGGACGTGGATGGAACCAACGTAGCAAGATGGCTGCTTCCATGAATGGACCTCTAACTTTGACGTCCACTTCAAGTGATGACTTGAAAAATGACAGTTCATATAAAAAAATGACGGAAATCAATAGCAATGCCGACTCAGAAATTACTATAGACAACGAAGATGAGAGATTCAAGGAAGAATGGGGATTCGATACAGAAGAATTGTATAAACTGGCGACTACTTTTTTAAAAGGTATGATGCCGAGTGTAAGAAAGTTCTGATGTGCTTAAGGCATTGGGGGGGGGGGGATAAATGGAGTAATATTGAGTTGTTATAGCACGTGCGTTGATATTTGTAGAAATATAAAGTAAACGTTTCTTTTATAATGATTCGCTTTGATCATTTGTTCAGAACTACAAAATAGCCAGATTCGTAAAAATATAAGCTTGCTTATTAAATAAATTTATATTTTAGAATTAAATCGAAACCATTTAAGTCCACAAAATTGACAGCAGTAGTCAGTTTTAATTGTCAACCAGAATTTCCATTGCAAAAAACGTTTCATGATTTTGTATTAAGTTTTAATATGAAAGTGCTTTTCCTTTTGAGAAATTTTATTACGTTTTACTGTCACCTGACATTTAAAAAAAAAAAAAAATGGTACACTGCCATCCTCTCTGGTGCATGCTTGGATTTGGATTTGGTGAGGAATTAAAGATGCATAATAATAGATGCCAAGTAATAGCAAATCAATATATTAAGAAGATTTGAATCTAGTTGTACTTTAAAAACATTAATAATAGTAAAGTTTTAACCCTTTTGGTGTATTCAAATTTCACGTAACCACCTGTTCTTTTGCTGTTTTAGTTTAAAAGGGTGCATGATTGTCCTAGCGCATATTTTCAGCCCCTCCCAAAGGGACTTTATTAAAGCGAAAAAACAAAAGCTGAGTAATTTTTCACAAGTTAAAGCAGGAGCTTCGATTCTTCTGATTCCTCTCCTTGACATACACACTTTCAAAGAAATCCTGGGCGTATTATTACCTTACAAGTTGGGAATTGGATGATAGTTACTGAATAATTAGTGGAATCAGGTTTTTGACATGCTGATTGTTATTAAGCCAGTGACAGTTGCAATTACATTCCCAGAAATGTGCATGAACTGCAGATGGCAAGGTTAAGGGCTTATGAAAAAAGTGGATTACATTCACAATGTACAAGATATTTTTGCATGAAAATAATTTTGATACTGTATTAATGTTTTGTATACATATTGACCAGTTATTAATTTTTCCAGATTATACTAAGCAGAAATCTAGAGGTTATCTAAATGTAGAATTTGTGGTATAAATTAAATTAATGTACCTAGAAACTTTTTCAGCAGAGAAATTTGGATTTAATGTTGCTTGTGGAAATGAGAAAATGAAATACCTTGTTCCAGATTTTGATGAAAGCCTAAAACGATACCACATAAATATAGGAATAAAAGTTAAAAATGTAAAAAATATTGAAATGTGTTTTCTTTATGTACATGTGATATCCCTTGCACTGTTACCATAATTTGACATCTTGGGGTTTTTTTTTTTTGGTGAGAATGATTGTATGCAGACTGGGTTTATTCATGAAACAAAACGGAATCATAAAAAAATGGCACATAAAATTTAGTTTTTGGACCATGACAATAGATAACAAACTTATACAGCATCAACCAAAAAAAAAAAAAAAACCTTCCCATTTCACCTTTTCATTCCCTCCAATAGTTTATCTAGTTCTACTTTGAATTTATTTACACTATCCACTTCCACAAGTAGAAAAAACTTCAAAAAGATTGAAATTTATTCCAGCAGACAACCACTGATGGCTAAAAGCAAACTTCTGCAAGTATCTTGTAGTCATTCTTCTTCAATTTGAATTTATGCCCTCTCATATACATAGGCTGAGCGGGGGGAAGAATCCCATCAATATTGAGCTTGCCTAATCCATTCAAATCTTTAAATACGTCAATCAGATCACCTCGCAGGTGTATCTGATTGAGGTGTCTCCAGATGCTGCAAATATGTAAAGAGCACCCCTTTGTTTCCCTCACAAATCTCATTGCTCTTCTCTGTACTTGTTCCAGTAGCTCTACATTCTTCCTAAAATGAAGTCCCCAGACCTGTATGCAATACTCAAGATGTGGCCCGACCACTGCCTTATACAATGGGATAATCACTTCCTTATCCCTGCTAGCAAAATTCCTGTATATCATTGAAAAAACCATATGAACTGCCCTGGCAGCCTGTCTAAACTGCTCAAAGAAATTCATATCTGACTACACATTTAGCCCTGGGTCCTTTTCATTTTCCACCACCCCGAGGGTAGCACCGCACAGTTGATATGTTGCTCTGGGATTACTGCTACCCATATGCAGTGCTTTGCATTTGACAAGGCTAAACTTCAACTGCCATTTCTCAGCCCATCTGCTTAACTTTTCTAGATCCTGTTGCAGTAGCATATTGTCATTCCTATCATTAATCACCATGCCAACCTTTGTATCATCTGCAACCTTCAACATTAAGCCTGATATACCTTCATCAATATTGTTGATAACTATAGAAAAGAACAGTGAACCCAACGGCAAACCTTGGGGTCTCCATTAAAAGCATTATTCAATGAAAGGCAGTGTCCATTGAAATCTCTGTCTTCTCCCGCTCAGCCCTTCCTTTATTCATAGCAGTAATTTGCCCTTAATGCCACATTGCTCCAATTTATACAGCAGTCTTTTATGGACAATAGTATCAAAAGCTTTCCTGAAATCCAAGTATACGTCATTAAAATTATTTTTTTTTGCATCCAGTTCCTTTGAGACCCCCATTGTAGTATCCAATCAACTTGGTCAAACAAGATTTCCCTTCAACAAACTGCTACTGTGTCTGAAGTATAACTGCAGTCCTGTCTAGCTGATCTTGCATTACTTCTTTAATCAGTGACTCCATTATTTTCCCTGGAACAGAAGTTAAGCTAACAGGTCTGTAATTACTTGCATCACAATTTGATCCTCCTTTGCAAATTAGAGATATATTTGAACATTTCCAGTCCACAGGGACTTCCCCTGAATCCAGAGATGCTCTCATAATTATGGCTAAGGGTTTGCTGCCTCCCTTAATATAATTGGATAGATTCCATCCACCCCAGATGAATTTCTTACGTTTAACTTCAACAATTTCTCTTCCACTTTCCTCTCGGTTATTACAAAATAATTTAGCTCCATGTTAGTATTTGATAAACATTTGGCATCCATTTCCTTAAAGAATTTCTCATATGTGAATATAGATGTAAAATACTTATTCATTGGTTAGCAGCCTGAGCAGGATCATCAACAGTTGGACCAATTGAATTCATCCCCTTTCTTCTTGTGTTTACATAATTAAAGAAGTCTTTGCTGCTTTTCTTTGCATCCTTTATGAAATATTTGTCATCTTCCTTGCATTATCTCCTTTGTGACTTGATTACAGACTAGTTTATATCTACCATAAGCTTCTGTATCACTTGATAATTTATATGCAGCATCAGCCTCCGTAGCTGAGTTGTCAAGAGTGGGAGTGCAGTAGCACACGCTCTTTGAGTAGACTGGGGTTAAAGCACCTGACTACTAAATGCGGTCGAACTGCCAACTTGCACTGGACCAGTGTAGCAGATTTTGGCCCATTTCCCTCAACATGAATTGTTGAAGAGGCTTCCATCCCACATTGGATTGATAATGGCTGCTGCTTACGTTTACCCTTTTATGAAGCATCATCCAAAGATTTATATCCCATGCATTTTTCTTCTCTGCCACATCTTGTTAGTTCAACTGACATCCATTTAGGTCTAAGCCATGAATAGTATTTCTTAGTTGGTATGAAAAGCCTAGTAGCTGTTATAATTATTTCCTCGAATGCTTCCCATTTAGAATTTGTTGTTGGTAACATCATTAGTTGGTCAATGTATAGAATTTAAAAACTGTCTGAGACCACTGTAGCTGTTTTACATAAGCAAAAATAGTTAGTTGCTTGAATTTTAAAACATGGCTTTGGAGTTTTGAATGGGGAAAATGATAAAATAGTTAATAAATATCAATAAAAATAAGCAGAGGTATATCTAGTATGAGTAATTTTGCAAGGCATGTCTCCTTATTCTTATTTATTCTTTTCTTATTTTTATTATTTTTCCCATTTAAAACTCCATAGCCACATTTTAAAATTCAAACAGCCAAATTTTGGCAACTGTTCAGGATCGGACACATTTTTATAAGCACTTTCTTACTTGTTCTGGTGTGTGTGTGTGCAAACATCCCATATAGTTGTGATTTGCATATTTGTGATGGTGTTGTTTTGCACATACTATGAATAACACAATATACGATAAGTATGCAATGTTGTAAACAAATCCTGTTGCCAGCCTTTTAGATCAAAACCTGATTGTTTCTCTGTAGTTTTAAATTTAATATGAAGTTGACATCTGATTAAATTGCTAATCCTTAATATTAACTGATAGTATTTAAATTTATTCGTTATGTCAGTTATTCTGTCTCTTTTATGATATAGAATTTGAATATGAAATCAGAAAAAAAAAAAAAGTTAAAGAGCATTCAGTTTTTGTTGAATAATAATCTAATTCATCTAGTTTGAATTCTCTCCCCACTTTGGGTGTTGCCTTAATTCAACCTTTTTCAAACAGGATGAATTAAGCAAACACCTTTAAAAGTGCAATTTTTTTTTCTGAACATTTGCATAAAGCTTTGCTAATGCACCCTACACTCCTTTCCATTGTGAATGGTTGTATTATCAGACTGTGTACTTTTGCTGAGACCTGTGGACTTACTACTTTCTGTTGAGTAAATGTGGGAAGCGGCAACCTGTAAATCAACAGTCACTTCATGTGTTTTTAATAAATTTTATTTTATGAATTCATGTCAATTGTATCTTGTGTGTTTTGCATCCTTTTCTCTGATACCGGAAGTGACTTTGCAGAGCTTTAACATTGTCTTCCTTAGAAACTATGCCACTTCCAAAAAGAAAATTTTCAGTTCTTTTGTTGTCACGAATCCACTGTAGAATTTGAGATGGAATTCTGAATTACCCTGTTATTTCCCCACTCTCATTGTACGAGAGAAAGGGGGAAAAATAATATACATTGCACACCACTTTACTGTGATCACAGATAATGTTATCATTTGTGTAATATCACTTTTATGAAGTCCTGATCAGATGTATGCTAATACTTAGGAAAAACATTTATGTAATCAGTGCTTCGGCTTACGTTATCGCTTTTTTGCATTATCATGGTTTATGCATATGCAGTGGAAGTGATTATGTAACATCTGAATTTGTTCTTGAACTCCAACACATCGTGTGTCCAGTTATTGCTGTTTTTTCATACACTTTGTATAGTTGTCAGTGTCACTATTTTGTGAAAGAAAGTACTATGTCTACACTTCTACCAATCTGATTTTACAGTAGAGCATTAACCCTTTCTAATTCTTGATTTTAATATTGTCTTTATTTGTTTTTAATGATTTGTATGGATTTCCAGAAACATTGTCTGTTTCAGTTTCATTGATGACTTTTCGAAGAATTAGTGGGCAGTCAGATTAAAATATTTTATATTGCTTGATTTTTAATGTTTTATTTTTGTCCACATATACCTTTTTTATGTACATATGTCCATTCTGCATCAATAAACGACTCTAAACAGCTGCATCCTTGTTTCATTATAGTTATTATTATTCAATCAGTTCTTTTTATCAGTTTAGCTGATCTCTGAAGTGATCAAAATAAGTGGCATCTATTGTATATATAAAACTAGGCACTATAACATTTAGCTAAAAAATAAAACTTAATGAAAATTAAATATACAGAATACAAACTTAGAATGTGTCAAAAAATGCATTTTTACATGTGTGCATATAATATTAAAAAGTATGCTCAATAACAAATGCCAGTTGTCATTTAGATAAATGATAAATACAAGATAAAACTGCTGTTCAGTAAACATAATACTTCATAATTCCCAGAGTGACATTATTTAGTGAAATGAACTGGAACTTTGGGGAGGAATAAATTAGAGGAAGTAGCAGTGTACATACATGTACATTGCTACTTCCTCTCATAACTGTAGGATTGCTATTTCCAATATATTATAGAATAGTTTAGAGCTAAAGACTCAGGTTACATAGGGAGTTAACTAGCATACGAGTTAGTGCAATTGTATCATTTCTGTACATAGCCAACTACTTAATAGCCAATTTATAACTACTTAAGTAGTTGGCTACGTACAGAAATGATGCAATTGCACTAACTTGTACACTATTTCCAATATATTATGGATATTCAAATTTCCTACACCCCACCTTTCTCATTTCTGTTAATAACATACTGACCTGATTTTTTAATGTGTGCATTACTTCAAGTCATTTTTCATGTTACCAGTGCTATCATACTTCATAATCCAAAAGTTTGATGGAAACTTTTGTCTGTAGTTTAATGAACCATATTCTTCATTAAAGTTTAATATTTTGAATACATAAATGCACAAGGCATAATATGTTATGGGTTGAAATTAACTGTATAATATCGGTGTAAATCCACCATAGTTTACCCATAAATTTAACTACATAAGTAGTGTAATGGGCATCATTTGATTTTATCACATATTGTGGCTATGCAGACATGCCATCTCGGTTGCAAACTTAATTTAAGTTCGCAACTGAGATGCAATGTCTGCGTTATCAGGGTACCTGCCCGCCAACCGAATAGTGAGCCAACAAGCTCCAAAATGTGTCTGGGTGGTGGTGCTGACTGAGAATAAATAACAGTAGTCTCCTCTACTAGAGAAGCATTATTTATTGGAAGTAGTGCAATACCTGGTATCTCATTGTGAAGGTAGCCACAATGAGATAAAATCAAACGATGCCATTACACTACTTATGTAGTTAAATTTATGGGTAAACTATGATGTATTTGCACCAATATTATACATTTAAAGTTTAATGAACAATAGTTTAATGAACCATATTGTTCATTAAACTATAGGCCATTAATGAATGTAGCAACAATATACCAATATACTATAGAAACTTTTTTAGTGAAAAAACAAATTAATTATGGCATTAAATTAGAACATGATATAACACTCTCTAATGTTTACCACTGTATTTAGATGCTGCTCCATGTCTTTTTGTGCCTTTTACTTTAAGAAACATCAGACAGTTATATTATGTGTAAATGAATTTCTTATTTAACATTTGATTTTAGTTTTCCAGTTTGGTTTAGTTTTTTTTTTTTTTTTTTTTAATACAGTTTGAAACTTGGGAAAAATCTTCATGATTGTTAATTTGAGTGATTGCGTGATTGCATTGAAATAAAATCTTCAAGAAATGTAAACTCATCTCTGATACCCCTATAAAAATTAAGGTTTGTCTTTTGTGTCAGTTTTTGTGCCTAAAGATAAATAAAAATGAAATTTAGGTGCATTTTAATGAGATAAGTAAGAGCAAATTCAGAAATCAGGCTGATTAGATAATTCCCCGGAGTACTATCAATTTAGTAATTCTACTTGACAAACATTATTTGAACATTTTTGGAAAAGATAATGTCTGCCACATTAGTGTAAGTATGAGATACAGATAAAATGATGCCCTTTCACACTACAAACGTAGTTTTTTTGTTTAAGAGTTTTCTATGGTGTATTTATACCAATATTATGTAGATTATTTATACTCTTAAATATATGATGCCTTGTTGCATTGACTTTCACTCAAACATTATTATGTACATCTTTTGGCATCTCTCATATTGTGTGATTATCTTCAGAACTGGATTGTCATGTCTGCAATACCAGGGTACCTGCCCACTCACCAATGAAGGGACAACAAGCCCTGAAACAGTGCATGTGAGTGGTGGTGCCCACTGAGAATAAGTAACAATAATCTTCTCTTTTAGTGAAGCGTTACTTATTCGAGGTAGTGCAATACATGGCAACTCATTGTGAAGGATGAGCACAATGTGAGATACAGATAAAATGATGCCCTTTCACACTACAAATGTAGTTATTTTGTTTAAGAGTTTTCTATGGTGTATTTACACCAATATAATACAGAAAGTACATATGCACAATTGCCACCTTTGAAGCGAAAGGTGGCATTAATTCAGCAAATAATTTAGGCAGATGAGATTAGCAGTGGTTGAACCAACCAATAACTGGAGATTCTGTCAGGAAAAGTGCATGGGGTTTGGCAGACTTAGTGGAAATGGAAATCATTGAGATTAGAACTGAGACCTGCCGACCGGGCTAGCCGGGTGGGTAAAGTGCCTGTCTGGCAACCCAAAGTTTGTCAAAGTTTGTTTGTCAGCATAATGTTTTGTGACACAATGTGCTATTAATTGCAGTTTGCCATGCAGGTGTTGGAACTTTGCATGATTAGCACAAGTGCAGAAATGCAATAGCATGATTGTAGAAATACTGTGGTAATCCTTAATTTTACAAAAATAGTGCCAATTACCTTCAGTATTTATTACAAAAATAGTGCCAATTACCTTCAGTATTTATTACAAAAATTAATGCCTACTTACCTGCTGCACTCCATACATCTTCTGATAACATTATGACTTGCACACTGCAGTTGTTCACTGGGTATGTTGGCCACTTCAATGTGAATGTTTTCCCTGAGTTCTTCATTCTCTATTCACAGGGAGGTGATATCTGGAGAATGAGGCAGCCATAATCCATGATTTATTTCACTTAACACACGTGTCTTCATTGAGTGATTGCATGGTAGCAGAATCTTGCTGGAAATGGCCATAGAACTTTTTATTAATTTCTTAAAAAATGGTTGCACTATCACACTTCTGTATCTCAGTTTTCTCCATAAAGAACATAGGCCCGATAACTTTCCTTGCACTTTTTTATAAGCTCTGACATGTTATACAGAATGATGAACTTAAAGGAAAACATTCAAATTGAAGTGACTAACATATCTGGGGAACTACCACTGCATTCCAGCTAGAATATTTTCAGATATGTATGAAGTACATCAGAGCCAAGAGACACTACTTTCAGTTCCTCTTTACTTGTTCATTCAAATAAAACCATGCCTCATCTTGGGGGAAGAGTCAAAAAATGTTAATGCTGGGCCATTTTCTCTGCTGTTAAACTGAAGTAACCATTTACAATAAATGACTATAGTTATGGGATTTTGTGCTGCAAAGACTATGTTATTGTTGTTGTGTAGGGCAACAGTTTTAACTACAGGTAATTCCTGACTTTGAGTTAATTTGTTCCTCGTGCGTGCTCGTAAAGTGGGAATTTTTTCCCATAGCCATAGATGTAATGTTAAAATCAGGGGTTGCGTTCTCAACA
The DNA here is from genome assembly GCF_048544385.1 of Mastigoproctus giganteus. Taxonomy (NCBI): domain Eukaryota; kingdom Metazoa; phylum Arthropoda; class Arachnida; order Uropygi; family Thelyphonidae; genus Mastigoproctus; species Mastigoproctus giganteus. Next base: position 216,341,349 of record NC_143580.1, on the reverse strand, counting down.
ACGAAATTAGTTAGATAATTAGTTTATGCTTAAACAATGATTGATTTATCCAAAGATATAAAATCATAGCTTGTAAAATCAAGCAAATTATAATAATAAAGAAATTATTTCTGACTTACAAATGTTAGGGAACACACAGAGCGTACAAATAAAGAAGAAGAAATATAACCTTGCTTACTCGCGCCTGGACACACTCCAGCTCCGCTGATGAAAGACGCAAAGAGGTCACTAGGGTCAAAGTAGACCTTACGAGGTGTGGCTACCCCATTGACGTCCTCGACAGGTGTGATCTACAGACACGTGACATCGTGACGACCAGCTACAACACCAACAGTGACGAGCCATCCACGAGGGCATTCATCCCATACTACCCCAACCTGTCACAACAGATCGGTAGAATCCTGAGAACGCACGGAATAAAGTGCATCCAACTCCCAGGCAAGAAACTGCGTTCTTTCATTTCCAACGTGAAAACACCTGTCCCCACCCTTCTGCAGAGCGGTTTGGTCTACCGCATCTCTTGCCGTGACTGCACTAGCTGCTACTTTGGAGAGACTGGACGTCGACTCGAGAAACGTCTCTCGGAGCACAAAAGAGCGATCCGTTTAGCGGATATAGAACACTCAGCTATCGCCGAACATGTCTGGACAACCCACCACGACATCGACCCACACCGCGATGTCGTGGTGGTAGACAGATCCCACCATTACCTAAAACGTACCTGGTTGGAATCGTTAAATATAAAATCTTCGGATAAATCCTTGAACAGGAACAGTGGTTGCCAAGTCAACCCGATCACAGAGTCAGTAGTTCTGTCATTGGACAAGCGCTGGCCACGTCATCATGCGTCACAGCCACAGACGTCAACAAACAATTAAACCTCGCGTCTCACGCACCTGGCAGTGCACATCTTCATTCCAACTGCCATTCATGTATTTTTAATTCTGATGAAGGCTACCATATAGCCGAAAGCTCATATATTTCTTCTTTATTTGTACGCTCTGTGTGTAACTATAATAAATTCTTAATGAATCCAGAGCGCGTAGGCCTGTTTCGTTATGTTCGTACTATTCTTGGCCAACCAGCATACGACATGGTCGTGAGACTACAGAAAGATTTTATCTTTATAGCCCGTAGTAGACAACACCTGAGGTTTGCGCATAGGTGCAAAGCTAACGAGATTATACCGAAAGGGTTTCGCTACAAACAACCGTTTTCTAATGAGCGCATGAGACGTGCCTGTCGGAACTTCGGCCTCAAAACCCTACGTATATGGATCGGCTGCCTCCATCATGACATACAATGTGCTTCAGCGAGCAAGGCAACCCTACTAGCCGACCTTAAGACTCTGATTCCCGATCCCGTTTACACCGATGTGGTCAACACTTTATGTCACCAGGCCGTCAGAGAATCAGATCTTTATTGTGCCCGACAGAAACGTAAGTTTTGTAATTTGATTAATGAATCCCGTCAATTTCGCAGCCAACGTAATACCCCTCTCACTAATTCCACGGACTTCGTATTGAACCTAAGCAGCAAACAGTTATCTGCGGACCAAATAAACTTATTGACTCTTGGCATGACATTTGCCGTTCTTCCTAAGCACCCGCCGATCACCGACATCGCCTTAGGTGTGGAAGCCAGCTTATCACGCCTCCCAGAAGATGTAGCCAACACAATCCGCTTGAAGACTGCAGCAGTTCTACACCGTGCTCGCCCCGTCTCTTCTAACCTCAACCGTACACAGTTTTCTGCCCTCAAGGCATTGAAACAGGATTCGTCCATCGTCATTCTACCGGCAGACAAAGGCCGCCGTACGGTTGTAATGGATCACACCGATTACATGGCGAAAGCGCTACTACTTTTACGGGATACTACCGTATACAAACCCCTGACCATCAACCCCAACAGAGTTTTAGAACGATGGGAATCAGAGGTGAATATCCTCATCAACAGTTGGCTGAAACAAGGGAAGATCACACAGTCAACCCGTAATCACCTCCGTGCCTCCGGATGTCAGATCCCACGGTTTTACGGCCTACCGAAAGTGCACAAAGAAGACACACCACTGAGACCAATTGTATCCTGCTGTGGATCACCGACTTACGAGCTGTCTAAATTTGTCTCGAGACTTCTTTCTCCTCTAGTTGGCAAGACCACCCACACCGTCTCCAACAGTGTTGAATTCATAAAGAGGATTCGCACTGTATCCATCTCGCAGGATCAAGTTATGGCATCGTTCGACGTCATATCGCTCTTTACCTCCATCCCTGTGGAACTTGCCATTTCTTGTGCAAAACAACTCTTGGACAATGATAGAACCCTCAACGAAAGAACTGGTCTCACACCCGATGACATTTCCGCCGCCCTCAGACTGTGCTTAACAGGGGGTGCGATCATATTTAATGACTCAGTCTACCAGCAGATACATGGCACGGCCATGGGTTCCCCTGTCAGCTCGGTCACAGCAAACATCGTGATGGAGGAGTTAGAGGGACGTGCGTTTGCACACGCACCAGATCACATCGCCTTTTGGTGTCGCTATGTTGACGATGTGTTCATGGTCATCCCTAGAGACTCAGGTCAGCGACTTCTATCATACCTCAACTCACTATCGCCCTTCATAAAATTCACGATTGAGCTGGAGTCGAACAACTCCTTACCATATTTAGACACACTTGTCCGACGTGAAGGCACATACCTGAGGACTACAGTTTATCGTAAGCCCATGTGTGCTGGCCAGTTCACCAACTTCCGGTCAGCACACGCGCGAGGCCACCTCCTCTCCACTGCCCGAACCTTGCTTACTCGCGCCTGGACACACTCCAGCTCCGCTGATGAAAGACGCAAAGAGGTCACTAGGGTCAAAGTAGACCTTACGAGGTGTGGCTACCCCATTGACGTCCTCGACAGGTGTGATCTACAGACACGTGACATCGTGACGACCAGCTACAACACTAACAGTGACGAGCCATCCACGAGGGCATTCATCCCATACTACCCCAACCTGTCACAACAGATCGGTAGAATCCTGAGAACGCACGGAATAAAGTGCATCCAACTCCCAGGCAAGAAACTGCGTTCTTTCATTTCCAACATGAAAACACCTGTCCCCACCCTTCTGCAGAGCGGTTTGGTCTACCGCATCTCTTGCCGTGACTGCACTAGCTGCTACTTTGGAGAGACTGGACGTCGACTCGAGAAACGTCTCTCGGAGCACAAAAGAGCGATCCGTTTAGCGGATATAGAACACTCAGCTATCGCCGAACATGTCTGGACAACCCACCACGACATCGACCCACACCGCGATGTCGTGGTGGTAGACAGATCCCACCATTACCTAAAACGTACCTGGTTGGAATCGTTAAATATAAAATCTTCGGATAAATCCTTGAACAGGAACAGTGGTTGCCAAGTCAACCCGATCACAGAGTCAGTAGTTCTGTCATTGGACAAGCGCTGGCCACGTCATCATGCGTCACAGCCACAGACGTCAACAAACAATTAAACCTCGCGTCTCACGCACCTGGCAGTGCACATCTTCATTCCAACTGCCATTCATGTATTTTTAATTCTGATGAAGGCTACCATATAGCCGAAAGCTCATATATTTCTTCTTTATTTGTACGCTCTGTGTGTAACTATAATAAATTCTTAATGAATCCAGAGCGCGTAGGCCTGTTTCGTTAATGTTAGGGAACATTTATTCTTCATCATCATCGACTAAATGCACACTCATTGATCGCTCATTGTTGGTCTGTCGTGTTGCCACTCGTTGGTTTGTTGGAGACACAAGGAATCGTCTTCTTCAGAAATGTGTCAAGAGATGTTTGTTTCCAAGATAGTCTTCTCTTTTCTTTATAAATTTCACGATAGCATGCATACGTTTTTTAAATCGGTAGCAACTTTCCTAGTACACTCCAAATTTGAATCTTGTGAATCGAAAATCTCAATTGCTTTTTCTGTGTTGAAAAGCTTCGTCTAGCCCCTTGAGAGTGAAGGAACGAACAGGAGTTTCAGCTGTTAAATCTTCTTTTTTAGCTTCACATTTTGCTATTTCAAAGAGGTCTTCATTTGTGAGCTCTCCATTGTGTGCTTGAAATAGATTAGTGACATCAGTGGAAGAAATGTCAAGCTGCAATTAGTTAGCAATCTGCGTCCGTTTCATTTTATACGATCTCTGCTGGTTCTTGAAATCCTTAAATTATCAATAAACTGAGGACACAGTTTATTCCAAGCACCCTTCAAGTTCTCTGAAATTTTGTTCCAGGTTCGTTGTATTATTTTAATTGCAGCTAAAATATGGAATTCTTTAACGGTTGGACCTCCCTCCTTATCAGTTGCGTTAATTAGCATGTCAAATGTCTTTCAAAGATAATGCACTTTAAACTTTTAAATAACGCTCTGGTCCATTGGCTGCAAAAGTGGTGTCGCATTTGGTGGCAAAAAATTTATTTTGATATTAGGGTGGTGATGTTGCAGAAATGGTGGGTGGCAGGTGCATTATCTAAAATCAGAATCACCTGAAAAGGAATATTTTTATCTTCACAATGTTGTTTTACTTCAGGCACAAAGTGATGCAAAAACCAATCTTGGAATGAAGAGAAAATTTTGAAAATTTATTTGTTTTTTATATGATTTAAGATTTCAGTGAAGGGGAAACACATTTCTCTATAATAACACAAAAACCCACACAATTCCAGCTATCGGTATTTTCGCAAATGCAATAACATAGAGTTTACTATCTCTTTATAATTGATTGCACTAACAGAAAAAGCCAAATAAACCGGAAAGTGCAAATTGTTTTTATTGTTTTATGGTAGTGACCTCCAAAATGTGTTTTAGAAAAATATCACAAAGGCATTCAAAATTGATTCTTATACCGGAACGTATGATAACAATGAAAGTGTTGTGCATTTTAATTATTTGAATTGGTAACTAATACAATTTTTTTCTCAAGTATCAACAAAATCAAAAATATGAACATTAATTTCAAAAAATGAATGTTAAACATTCATAAATATCGCATTTTCAAACCACCCTCGTACCTATACAATATAGTGTACCTCTGCTTACGACATTAATCCATTCCATCGTACCTTGAAAATATCATAATGTGAACCCAACAACACATTGTTTTTTGGTTATTCAACCCCAGGGGCTCACATCTGGTGAGTATGGGCTTGGCACACCCAGGGTGTCATTCTTCTCTTTCTTGGTGATTCTCTTCTACTTCTCTCTCTCTCTCTCAGGCCAACTCGGAAATTTTTTTTAGCTGGTGCAGTGTAAGCCTCAGGCTTCCTTGCACTATATTGCTAGTATTAATAATAATAATAATTTTCATTACAAAAAATCACCTTTTGGAAACATAAATAGCTTAGTTATATAGTGAAAATTTCAACTTCCGAGGTCTTGGAATGAATAACCAAAAAACAATGTGTTATTGGGTTCACATTACATAATATGATGGTGCCTCTGGAACAGATTAATATTATAAGTGGAGGTACACTGTATTGTATAGCTACGAGGGTGTTTTGAAATGCGGTATTTATGAATGTTTAACATTCATTTTTTGCAATTAATGTTCATATTTTCGATTTTAGCATTAGTATTAGCATTTTAGCATTAGTAGAGGCATATGATGCAAGAAAGCAAGCTTATTCAGCATCAGCCAAAAAAAAAAAAAAAAAAACCCTCTCCCATTTCACCCCTCCGTTCGTTCGAAATACCTGTCCAGTTGAGCTTTAAATTTGTTTAGGCTATCAACTTCAACAACAAGTGATGGAAGTCGGTTCCACCAACCAACCACCCGCTGGCCAAAGGCAAATTTCCGCACATCTATCCGACATCCATCCTTCCTCAATTTGAATTTATGCCCTCTGAGGTGATTATTCTGAGAAAGATGAAGAATCCCATTGGCATTGAGCATGCTCAAACCATTCAAAGCCTTATACACCTCTATCAGATCACCTCGCCGGTGCCTAGTCTCCAGACTCTGTAATTTGCAAAACTTAAGCCTTTCTTCGTAAGAGCAACCCTTTGTTCCATTTACTAATCTTGTTGCCCTTCTCTGTACCTGTTCCAGCAGCTCTACATCCTTCTTGAAATGAGGCCTCCAGACCTGTATACAGTACTCAAGATGTGGCCTAACCATTGCCTTATACAAGGGAATAATCACCTCCTTATCCCTGCTAGAAAAATTCCTGTATATCATTGACACGACACCATGAGCTACTCTTGCAGCTCGTCTGCACTGCTCAGAGAACTTCATATCTGCCTGCACAATTACCCCCAGGTCCTTTTCATTCTCCACCACTGTCAGTGTAGTACCGCAGAGTTGATACATTGCTCTGAGGTTACTGTTACCCATATGTAGTACTTTACATTTGTCAATGTTAAACTTCATTTGCCACCTCTCAGCCCATCTGTTCAACCTTTCCAGATCCTGTTGCAGCAGCATAGCGTCAGTAGTGTCCTTAACGACCCTGCCAACCTTTGTATCATCTGCAAACTTAGACATTAAACTTGATATCCCATCATCAATATCATTCATAAACACCGAAAACAACAATGGACCCAACACTGAACCTTGAGGAACTCCACTAATAACATTAGTCCACGTTGAGCAGTGTCCATTGATTACCACTCTCTGTCTTCTGCCACTCAACCATCCCCTTATCCATAGCAGCAATTTGCCTCCAATGCCACACTGCTCCAATTTGTGCAGCAGTCTTCCATGTGCAACAGTATCAAAAGCCTTTCTAAGATCCAAATATATAATATCAAAGTTATTCCCTGCATCCAGTTCTTTTGTGACTACATCATAGTATCCAATCAAATTGGTCAGGCAAGACCTGCCCTTAACAAAACCATGCTGCGTCTGAGCCATAACTGAATTCTTGTCTAGATGATCCTGCAGTGCTTCTTTAACCAGTGCCTCCATTAATTTACCTGGAACAGAAGTTAAACTAACAGGTCTATAATTACTTGTGTCAGCCTTTGATCCTCCTTTGTGAATTGGGGTTACATTTGCACATCTCCAGTCTATGGGTACCTCCCCTGAGTCCAAAGAAGCTCTCATAATTATGGCTAGGGGTTTGCATACTTCCTTTGCTGCCTCCTTTAATATAACTGGATAGATCCCATCCACCCCAGGTGCCTTTTTTATGTTTATCCTCAACAATCTCTCCTCCACTTTCCTCTCAGTTATTACAAAATCATCCAGCTCACTGCCAATGTTTACTTTACCTACATCATTCTCCTTCCTGAATAACTCCTCATGCGTGAATGTAGATGCAAAATACTCGTTTAGATTGTTAGCCACCTGAGCAGGATCCTCAACTGTTGAACCATCAATATCCAGTGGACCAATCTGATTCATCCCTTTCCTTCTCGAGTTCAAGTATGTAAAGAACTCCTTTCTGTTTTTCTTTGCATCCTTTGCCAAGGATTTTTCGTAGTCTGCCTTTGCCTGCCTAATCTCCTTTGTGACTTGGTTACAGACCAAGTGTTTCATGTTTTGTAATGACGAGGTTTGTAGTAATGAGGTTCCCCAAAAGTGTCCAAATTTTACTGGTGTGTTTGTTTTTTTTTCTTATACATCTAAGGATAATAAAAATAAAAAAATAATAAAAACAAGTGCCTTGTCTAACAATACAGTAATAGGAATAACACATTTTTTAAAGGTTTTATTTGATTTGTAAGATAAACTAAGAAAAAAGCAATTAACGGAAATGAAAATATTGTACGGTATATATTTTGATATATACAATATTTTAGTATCACAGTAAAAAGAATTGCAATCTTAATATAAAAGGAGATATACAAACCATTAACTTTTTAATAAATTAATCTAATTTAAAGAAAGAATCCAATATTGTTTTCAGTTTTTGTCCTATATGCATTTTTAACTACAACACAGACATTATCAAATGAAATAGTTGTTTCTTTATCAGTGTTACTGCAGGCCAACATATTTTCTATTATGCTCAATCAATGCATTTTGGGCATCTTTTTTAGATGGCAGTGTGTGTGCTTTTTCACTGCCACTGGTAACAAAAACATTTTGTTTGGTACTCAGCAGGGCTTCTAGTGTTGGCTTTGCTGTGGTAACAATGTCATCGTCCACCTTCACAAACTCTTCAGATTTGCCAACAAAATCCATATGCTCCTTCAAATTCTCCCATTCCTCAATGTTGCTATCACATTCTTCTGCTGGACCATGTCTTTAGAGGCGCCTTCATAGCCAGGTGGGCAGGAGCAGCAGTGCGTAGCACATGTTTCTTGATGTATACCGGGGTTCGAGCCCATGACCACCAAATATGGAGGATGCAGAAAGGTCAGGAAATGACCACTGCATATTCCCGGAGCAATATGGCCTTAGTTGCTAATGCTCCTAAAAACCAAATAACAACAACATGTTTTTAGATGATATTCTCTCCAAAGCCACTCTTTCTGAAGCAGTTGATTATTACACATGATATAGTACTGTACCAAGCAATACCAAAATTACAGATAGCATCCAAGACATTCCAATTTGTCTGCAAATTGTTCCCTTCCCCCCTCTATGTTGCAGATCAAGTACCTTTACAGGTGGCCTCTATAATGCTCTCTTCAGGTTATAAATAATGCCTTGATCCAGTGGTTGCATAAAACTGGTGTTGTTGGAAAGTTACAACAACCTCCCACTTGGGAGGAAACAACCATATATTTGTCAGCTTAAGTGTCCCAGCAGAATATGCTGTACCATGATCTAGAATCATCAAAATGTTCCTTTTTTTTCTGAAGGCATTCTTCTAACCACTTTTGATAACCAAGACTGAAAAATTTTGACCATAAGCCAAGCACGTCTGTTGGCCTCATAATCACGGGGAAGTTGATTAACTTCTTTAAAACATCTTGGCTTGGAAAACTTACCACTCACAAGTGGGCATAGTTTTGCGCTGCCATCTGAATTGCAGCATAACAGAACAGTGAGTCTTTGTTTACCTAATTTTCCACTATGACAAGACTTTCCTGGAACAGCAAATGTTTTATTTTGGCAGCAAATTATAAAATAAACCTGTCTCATCGAGATTAAAATTATCCTTTGCCTCATATTTTTCAAGAATGGACCATACAGAATACAACCAATCTGTAGCCTTTTCTTTGTCAGCTAATCCAGACTTGCCTCAAAAATTTTGCGAAACCAAGTTATTCCTGTCTTTAAATCTTTGGAGCCAGCCAATGCTGCATTTGAGGTCACTAATTCCGTTTGTTGCCATAATACTGCTAGCTGAGATTTAATATAAACAAACTTTAAATTGATTTAAAGACACAAATTCCAAAAAAGACACCAGTTCAGATAAAATAGCACAAAAAATAGATTATACTGTACTGTAGCAAAAGACTTTGAACTGGCGTAACAATTGCAACTGACTTCAATCTCATGGAGAGCGAGGGAGTATATGTAAACAACTTAGAAAAACTGTTTTTATTCTTTTGTTAATATAACAGCTCATCCTTCACAGTGATGTTTTTCAGAGTGCACTTATGTTGTAGCTACCATAAACTTGTTTTGTTTACACAAAAGTAAATTATAACAGGTTAGTGCCATCCTTTGGGGAACTGGGTGGACAGAGACAATAATAGGGGCAATAATTGGACAACTGTGCCAAGATTTGTATTAAACATACAAAATAACAATATTTATTTCTCACAGGGTGAAAACAAACTGTGTAATACATATTTGCTGCATTTTTTGATAAACGAAATTTAAACCCTTTAAATTTCATTAAAGTGTCAGCTTTGATCATACAGGGAGGCAGTTTATTTCAAGGGTTGAAACATGCTGATGAAATGTAAACTTTTACATTTTGTGGGAGAAGGGAACAAAGGGATACTCTTACCCAGAAAGAATTCAGTTCTGCAAATTGCAGCGTCTTTAAACTATTCACCTGTCAGATGGATTGAGCAAGCTCATTGTTGATGGGATTCTTCCTCTTGCTCAGAACTATGCAAATAAGGGAGCATAAATTCAAATTGAGGAAGGATGGTTTCAGAATAGATGTATGGAAGTTTGCTTTTAGCGAGTGAGTGGTTGAGTGCTGGAACAAACTTCCATCTGTTGTTGTGGAAGTTGATAGCTTAAATAAATTCAAGGAAGAACTAGATAAACTATTGGAGGGAATGGATAGGTAAAATGGGAATTTTTTTTTTCTAATGCTGTATAAGCTTGCTTTTTTTGCATCATATGCTACCACTAATGCTAACTTTCTGAAGACAAGTCTATTAGTTTTCCCTAGTAATTTGTATTAATGCCCTTGGCTTTTGTATCCCGTTTCAGCATGAAACTTTCGCTACTGTTCATTACCGTTCCCTACCTTATACACCACAGTAATAAACCTATATCATATAGATTCTAATGCCAGTGTTCAGCAATCTCTGATTTATTATAATTCATTATCTCAGTAGCTTAAGAAGGTGATTATCCCTCTGTATAAGTCAGTGGTTAGGCCACATCTTGAGTAATGCATTCAGGTCTGGAAGCCTCATTTTAGGAAGGACGTTGATTTGTTGAAACAGGCTCAAAGAAAGGCAAAGATATTGAGGGGGAAAATGAGAGTACTTGTACCATAAAGGCTTCAGTTCTGAAACTAGTCACCTGCAAGGAGAGCTGATTGAGGGGGTTGTGGCTTTGAATAGATTGTGTAGGCTAAATACTAATGTCATCCTTCTTCTTGCTCAGACAACACTTGAGGGGGCATAAATTTAAATTAAGGAAGAATGGTGGAAAATTTCCAGCAGGTGGTTGATTGTTGAAAGAAACTTCCGTCTGGTATTGTAAAAGTAGTTTGAATAAATTCAAGGAAGGGCTAAACAAATTATTAGAGGGGATGGACAGGTTGGTTGAACCTCCCAAATGTGTCAACCTTGGGACCTGATTCTTACCAGATCTTGGAATTTCTGGATTCCAGATGGTCATACGAGGGGGTATCAGAAAGTTCGTACCTTTACCTAGAAATAATAGCCCTAGGAAGGTGAAACCTCACAGGAACTTTAATCATTTTCTGTGTATTCTCCATGTATAGTAACACATTTCTCCCATATATGGATCAGTTGTTTAATGCCTTGATCCTAGAAGTCTGCACTTTTTTGCCTGAAACCATGATTCCACTTCATTGAATGGTGGGGAGGAGGTGTGCTTCCACTGCTTTGATATGTCTTTAGTCTCCAGATCATACTGGTACACTCAGCATTCGTCATTTGTCACCAACTGATCAAAAAAGTTCTCAATATCTGTATTACACAAATCCAACAGTTGGTGAGAACGTTGCATTTGACATTGCTTCTGCAAAGGTGTCAGCAATCTTGGAACCCATTGTGCGGAGACCTTAGACATGCAGATGGTCGTGTGAAATGCTGTGGGCAGATCCATAACAAATTCCAACTGCATTTGCGATGAAATGAATTGTCACACATCTGTCACTCAGCACCAGCTGTTCAACCTTTGCAACCATTTCACTGTCTGTGGATGTTGATGGCCTTCCTTCTCTTGGCTCGTCAAAGACACTAGTACAACCGCACCGGAGCTCCCATTTCCACTTTTTTACAGTGTCATAGGATGGACAATTTTGCCCATACCCAGCTTTCATTTCTTTATCAATTTCCTGAGCTTTCTTGCCCTGCAAATGCAAGAACTTGATCACTGCTCGATACTCCACTTTGTCAACCATAGTATCCTCAGATTCCGGGCTCCACTTCTGGTGTACGATCACCTACGGGTGATCAATAACTAACATGTGAAATTTCACATGTTAGTTATTGAATATGTAGACAACTTATATTAAAAACAGCATCTTCTTACTGATGTTTTATCTATGTCAGGGTACGAACCTTTTTGATACCGCCTTGTATCTTATTCATAAAAAAGGCCATGAATGATTGTATTTCTATTCTGCATCTTATTGTACATAGCTTCTGTGCAGGTGTAGCTTTTATTTCAAGAGAAAAGTAATATAAAGTACACAAAAACATAATCAAGAGAATCAGTGGAAAGTATCGTCAAGATATATACATCAGGAGAGCTTAATGTTTATTGAAAACTACAGTAAAAATAAACTTATTTGCTTCTCCAAAATATACGAAATTTTGGAAGGGGAAAAGTTTTGCATGATCGTTGCACTAGAATCCCAGTAAAGTGATTGTGCAGTTGAAAATGCAACCATTGTCGAGTGGTTGAAAATACAACCTTCCACAATAGATATGGACCAGGCAGTGGTGTATGATCCAATGGGCAAGTAGGTGCAGCAGCACCAGGCTCTTATGATCAGGGGGAGCACAAAAGGAAAATAGAAAAGTGAGAGAAAGTTACATTTAAAAAAAAATAATGTTGTAGAGCCCAACCTCATACTTGTGACGATACATCCTTGGATCTGTGCATTCGCGTTGAAAGGATACTATTTTCTGGGCTACTTGATTTTCTTTTAGGCAGCATATGAGAAAATATAAATGGATGAAATTTGCAGCATCAATATTGTTTACAAATGACAATCTAAAATATTTAAATATTCATTAAAGAATCATTACCTTAGTCTGCTTCATATGGAATCAGTAAACTAAAAAAAAATTGAGCAACTTATTGCTTATTATTGAAGAGTCATCAGTCTTGTTTACCAGTAGCACTTAGACAGTTACATACTTAATAAATATGTCATGGTTTTTAGAGTAAAAATACTGTAAAAACTTATTTCTCTGAGTTGAACTCTCAATATCTGTAATGCTGCTTTGTTGAATGGTCAATCCAATAACCAATTCTGCTGTATTCTGTTTTGCTGGATTCACTCATTTTCCTGAACATGCTAGAAAGTGGGTGGTGCTGCATAATGGTGTACCAGATTTAGGAGGTTCCATTGCATATCACTTGAAATGATACCTTGGTCTTAGCACACTAATCTATGTATGATCACACTTCTTCTCTATTATTATTCATGCCGCCTCCGTAGCCAGGTGGGCAGGAGCAGCAGCGCGTAGCACACACTTCTTGATTAGACCGGGGTTTAAGCCCGTGACCACCAAATACAGAGGGTGCGGAAAGGTCAGGGAATGACCACCGCATATCCCCGGAGCATTATGGCCTTAGTTGCTAATGCTCCTACAAACCAAATAACAAACAAATGTTTATTGAAAACTACAGTAAAAACTTCTGTGTTCTGGGAATCTGTTTTCACATTTCTCAGAGCAGCTATATATATATATATATATATATATATATATATATATATATATATATATCAGCTCTTACTCACAACATACAGGATAATATACGTTATCAATATATGTTCTTAAAATACAAGATAATTATTTTGTGGTGCTCAGTTTAATTAATCCAGAAAAAGAAAATTGGGTTGTATGACATACGGTCAAGACGTGTTCTTATATGTGTACTGGAAGCTTGAACTATGTGTGAAAAAGATAAGAAAATACACCATCTCAGAATGAATTTTATGCATAAAACTGCAGTTTACAATTGTTTGGATAAGAAAAGAAATATGGGTATTTTAAAAGGGTTACATTAACTCTGTTTTATATTCATACATGTAGGAAATGTTAGCTTGATTATCTGCATAGGAATGTAGATGGAAAGTGGAATATATCAAAAAGTAATACTAGAGTATAGACTCCTCCCCCCCAGGTAGATCTGTGCTGGTCCACTGTCTTAGACTTAACCCGCACCTGCTGTAACTAGAACCGCACTGATCCTTATTGTTAGAACCTGTAATAAAAGAAATGATATGTAAATTTGTATTAAATTTTCTTCGTGTCAGTAATAATACAATAGTTTGCTTTAAATTAAAATAAATTAATTAATAATGTTAATATTAATTGTATTGTATAAAATATATAAAAATAAACAAAATAAATGAAAAATTAAACATTTGTAATATTACTTACAATTTTTTTTAAGTTGCTGTGTGGAAAAAGGACATCATCAGTTTCTGGCTCTATCTGTACTCTTCTTCCTTGGATTAGAAATCCAGATGCAGAAAACTCTTTAACTTGATGCACTGTTGACAGACAGAAAGTAATTAAATTCTTCTCATTCTGCAATAGAGAGGTGGAACATATTTGACAAAGATCAGATGAAACTATATCCTAAAATAATGTTACCCCTGCCATCTCAATCTGGATTACACTGTATAATTTACTCAAGTTGCTTAATCGGCTAAAACTAAAAAAAAATTCACAGTGAGGGAGAGCTCTGTCATCAGTACCTCCTCATCCCAATTTCCAGCCATGATTTTACACTCTAAATACTCTTTTTTCTTAATTATGTACTCAGTTATTTCATACCTTCATATACCTTACATCTGATTTTATACCCTTAGATGTGGCTCATATGGCCTAAGTTGCCCATGTCCCATAAAAATTCAAATTAAATCAAATCTTTATATATCCACATTTATGTCTTCATTACCTCAAAGGGGACTGGATATGAATATACAATTTATAAAAAATAGTTTTAATGAATGGTAAAAAAAAAAAAAATGCAGTTTATGTTCTATGTATGCCGATAGTTAACCCTTAATTAGTGTTCTTTTAACTGCAATTTTTTTGGAAACTTTTAATGATATTCTTTAGTTTTTGCTGAATGGTTTCATTTTTAATGGCGATTCAATTTCTAATTCTGCAGCACTGGTTCTAATTTCATAATCAGAAACAATATAATCTAACAACAACGTTAACATCATAATTAGAGAAAATTCAGGAATTAAAAAATGACATCTAAGAGTCCCATATTTTCATCTACTTTTTTCATATCTGACAATATGATATTGAGGGAGGGGTGAGTTAAAAAATAATAATTTTTTAAATCTAGAAGACCTTTTAGGCAGATGTATGCAATTTATAAAGATACCAGTAATAGAGTAGCATTGTGTGTAATTCAAATCACACAAAAAAAATACAATACATTGCATATCTGATGATTTAGTAAATAATATTACTTGGGGGGGGAACCTAATAAAAACAGGTATTACTTTATGAATTAATATATTAATTTTTTGATATTATTGTAAATTATTTATTCAAAAACTGGAATCTCACCTGATCCCCATTAACTACAAAATTTCTGAAGACACAATCTGCAACCAACCCACATTGTGGTAACCTGCATGTACCTGGCTCACGGGCATAAGAGACTGAGGTAAACCCCAGAAAAGATTGGAGGAGACTGTAATAACAAGTGGAATGTAAAAACATAAATGGTCTTTATTGTAAGGTATAAAGGTACATGCAGGTACCATTACTTTACAGAACCCTTCATTGCACAAATCTAAGTGTTATAAGGGATAAACTAGGCCTATTACTTGAAAGGAGGAGCAGAGAAGTTAATATAGGATCATGGCCAATAGCTGTTGGAGTCAATCTTATAGTGACTAGTCTTCTCAGACCTTTCAGCATCCTGTAACAGTAAGCGAGTTCACTTGCCTCTTGTTTGGAGAGGTCTGAGGTTGAATCACATTCAAGAATGGAGGAATTCTTCAAGGCCTCTTTGATTGGATGGTAGTTAACTACTCAGGTGGAGGATGCAGGGACCCTTCTGTGAGATATTAGGTTTTTAGGTTCACTTAACATGCAGATTGACCTAGGAACACATATACACTTGAATGGATATAATACATGATAAAGATAACTTATGGTACCATATGAACTGCTGTGGTATGATCAAAATAGTCTGTGCCAAGGAACTGTCCTCCCAGCCAGACTATCAACTATCAGATTTTTCATTGTAATAATCAGCATCTTTAACTAGGATTATAGTACTTTCATAGATCTGAATGTACCTTGTAAAATTCCTCTGCACTCTTCTGGTCTTTTACATGTATGATTGCTCTATTTGCCAATGCCTTGTTATGGACTGCTAAATATAGAAAGTTGTTGAAACTATAATACTGTAGCCTGGTATATTGGCTGGAGGGAGGAATACTGATTTGAAAACATATTGTGAAGTCTGCCATTCCTATTTTTAATCAATAAATCTGATTTATTGGAATAGTACCAATTGGAAATAAACCTTGACTGAGTGTATTATAGTATTATTCACAATTAAATAAATTGTTGGATAATTTTTACATTACCTACGTATAAAAAATAACATTTTACTTTTTATATTTAGCAGAATAAATGTTCATTTTATACTCAGGCACAAATATGTCAGTCAGTCAGAGGAGTTGATGACTAATTTTGACAAGAATGCATTCATTAGCCTTATTTAGCACTCATGTGGGCTTAAAACATGGTCAATTCACACTTGCTACTGCAAACCTGCACTGATCACTTGGCTATATAGACTTCAGTCTCTAAATAAATAATTACATGTTCATTTATCTTCCTTCACTCTCACAAATTTGACATTAAACTAGGAGTCATGATAAATATACTGATTAATTTTGAGTTTGTAGCACAAAAAATGTGTCTAACACTGCAGACAGCAATAAGAAACTAAGAAACTGGAAATAACTGGGGAAACAGCTACTTGGGAAGTGGAACCTTTCAGTGAAGGAGAGCACATACTTCATTTTTTTATTATTATTATTTTTTTTTCACTTTGTTATTAAAAGGTGTTCTAATTATTTATCGTCCTTTACACACAAATGTGACATTAAACAAGGAGTCATGATAAATATACTCATTAATTTTGAGTTTAATAATTAAAAGAAAGTTAGCCTAACATCATTCTGACACTTCTGTACTTAGTTAGGGCTGCTATTAAAACCTAAAACTTCAAAATGATATTAAAATATATTAATAATATATTTTAATGCATTTTTAATATAATAAATAAAGTTCAGTTGTTTTGAAATTATTATTATTAGCTACATGATGCAAGGAAGCCTGAGGCTTGTGCTGCAACAGCCAAAAAAAAAAAAAAAAAAAAAAAAATTCCGCGAGTTACCCTGAGAGAAAGAGAGAGAGAGAGTCGAAAGTAGAAGGGAATCACCGAGAAAGAGAAGAATGATGATATCCAGCTCAGGGCCCTGGGTGTTCCAAACCCATACTCACCAGATATGAACCCCTGG
Source organism: Mastigoproctus giganteus (assembly GCF_048544385.1). NCBI lineage: Eukaryota > Metazoa > Arthropoda > Arachnida > Uropygi > Thelyphonidae > Mastigoproctus > Mastigoproctus giganteus. The sequence continues at coordinate 216,324,289 of NC_143580.1, read as the reverse complement.
GGTTAAATGAGCAAAAATAACAACAGGATATACATTCAGTTGCCTTTTATATGAAATGTTGCCATTCTTGATAATAGTAAAACAGAAGAAATGCTTGATTTACTTGATTTTTTAAAAAAATTTTAGTGAGTGTTCATCTGTGCAGCAGAAATGGAAAATTGACAATAGCTTACATGAATGATGTATCCTCCAGTGTGACTTTCAAGAAAAAAGCATATGTATGCATTTGGACATGCAGTATTGATATATAGTGGTTTGTTTTATTCTCAATATGAATATAAAGGCATGTTTATAGTGTGGCTAGTACTTACATTTTTTAATAGTCATTCAGTTGATTAATTTGAGATTCAGCATCGTCTGTAATCCTTTTCCTTGGAAATCTCTTGCTTACTCTTAATACAAACTTTTTATGTGAAAATAGGTAAAAAATTATGAAGCATATATTACTTAAATGTGATGCTTTTTATCAATGAATATTAGGTTTAGTTTTCAGTTCTAAATTACCTTACTCATTTTAACCAATTGGTTTTTATTTTGATTGTTACAGAGAAGGAAGGGAAAGCTTTACATGTCAGCTATCAGGATAAATTGGTACTTGTTGCTTTTAGCCAGCAAGTTTCCCATGGTAAATATGCACCAGAGAATTCACCACCAATTGGTTATCTTGATGTTATTGGACGAGATAGAAGGTAAGATGAACAATATTACTTAGCCTTGGGTTTTAATATTACATTTACATTTCTGTAGCAGTTTATTTTTGTATAAACTTTACCATTTCTCAAGTTTAAAAATCTTTAGTGCTGCAAGTCGTGGTTTCATAAAATTTGATTCATTAGAGCTTTCTTTTGTAAAATTGTATTGAGTAAAGGAAATCACCAGATTTTTTCTTTAGTTCTTTACAAATGTTTAGGCATTAGTGATTCTTGATCGGAGCATGAGGATTTGCACATTTTTCTTGTATGCAGTAGACTTCTTTATATGTTCTGCATCTGGGTCACAGTGATGCCAAGTTAAATTATTAACTGGGGTAGGGAGGGTAGCACACTCAACACACTGTTGAAGATGAAACGGTCCAAGGATTGTAATACAGTTTGGTACATTGCATGGGGTACTGTCAGTGATATACAGTAATTTTTACACCATTTTATGGTGTAAGTAGTTATTTCACTGTTTGGATTTTATCTTAAATATTCTATATACAGCTATGCAAGCCTCATTTAAGGGAATATATAAAACAAGCATTTATGGATTTTTCCATATAGTTGTAATATACTGATCTAAATTTCAAATATCAAGGTGTACCATGGATTCTATTAACTGATTCTTTTATTCAAAAATATTGTCATAAATTTGATTATAAATGATGGATCCACATATGATATTTTACACTCTTGTTTTTATAGTTGAAAGATTTGTATATTTTATGTTTTATGGAATACATATTTATTTATTGTTTTTTCAATATAAGTTCCCTCTAATATAGCTGTTCCAGGATTGAGCAGTAGTACCACACAAAAACAATCTAAGTGGAATGCATCCCCCACACCTCCAATGGGAGTGAGCAAATGACACTAGCAGTACCCTGTTCACAAATTGGTAACATGAAAAAGACACAAATAAAATTTGAAGTGTTTCTCCCAAATCCCACAGGCAAATTGAAAATACCTGAATGGAAATAAAGAAAGTTGATTATTGGGTGAAAGAAAGGGTTGATGTTATAAAGAAGGCTATGAGGTCTTGTCTGCTGGTGCATTGCTACCATGAAGGAGGAAATTAGAACTTTTCTGAGTGAGCTTTTCTGTACAACCCTTCATAAGTAAAAGCAACTGTCAAAATAATATTATTTGCAGTATTCAAATAATAGAGATGAAAGTAGAAAACAGAAGGAAAAATAGTGAATAACTTATAGCCAGAGAGTTGACACTGGACATCATTGAGACCACTTTTAGGCTCAAAGCAGTTAAAGTGAAGAAATTAAAGGTGACTATCAAATTGCTAAACTACATTAGGAGTTGCATTTCAGTAAAGAAGTGGATCAGGTAGATAAGTGAGCATTTCAGTATGGTAGATTAAATATATGAATAAAATAAAATATTGGATTAACTGTTTCAGTAACACCTGGATAGCTATTGTAATTAACAGAATTGACATTAAGACTTGTTGATATGTGGATATTGTTTTTTGACAATACCCGTGAGTTTTATTACACTGTATTAATTTAATAGATAGTTTTACTAGTTTTGATATAAGCTGGATTAGATGTACTGCAAAGATGAAATTTTAACAATACCTTTCAGTTATATATTAATACCTAACAGGTGTTTTGCAGGGCAATGACATTTTTATGTTATAACCAGTAGAATTGATTTTTCAATAGGAACTTGGATATCATACAATCTCTGCTGACCTATGTCACAATTAGAGTGGAGGTATTATTTCAGAGTAAGAGATAACATTGAGATGAGACCAGCATACACAGCAGCTGTTAATGTTAAATTGACTCAGTTCTTTAATATCACTTTCAGTGTTCAGAAATTAAAACAAACTTTTAACTGGAGGAGAAGGACAGTGTATGTAAATTTATATATATGTGTATAAATGACTTGAATAATATAAGTGCAAATAAATGAGTTGTCAATTGCAATATTTGTTATCTCGGTTGCTGCCATTTTTACAGGATCACTACATTTCCTATGATTTTGATTTCTTTTGATATATAGGAAATAATGAGTTAGACGCCTTGCAGTTTAATTTTTGCAAAAGAAGCGTGGCCACTGGGACATCATGAAGCAGCAGTGATTAAATAAATCTATAATTTTATGGTGTATGTTGGAATGGGTTGCTATTTTTCATTTTAAGTAGAAAATTGGAACAGTATTGGAAGAAAACCTCATGACCATGCTCTGAAGCTAGATAGCACCAAATGACATTTTCAAGTCAGAAACTGACTGGAGAATTCTGTATGCAAACCAACTGGAAATTGGTTTTTAAAATGCCTTTTTAAATGTTTCCTTGAGAATTTCCCCTAAATTAGTAGCTATATAGGATAGCCAGGACAATTCCTGGCTATCCTATATAGCTAATAATTTGGCTGCATGATTTTTTTTCTATTCCAAAATTCTGATGGGTTGTGAAACACAAAGTTATTTCTTTTGTAAAAAAAAAAAAAAAATGCTCAGAACAAAAAAGATTAGTCCATCTTAGCAAAACAAGAATCCTATCCACATTTATTTGGCCAAAAAAAATTAAAAATTTCCTATGTATCTTAATTCCAAAATTCCAAACAGAAAGTACTTGTAACCAGTCTTGAAATTGTTTGCTCCCAACCCTCTTGAATGGTTAAATCATGTGTGTGTAATGATTTGAATAGTGTTTTCTTCTGGCCAGATAGCCCTTACAGCTGCTTTACCTTATTTTATGTTTCTTTGATGTGTGATATGTTGAAGAAAGTTGTTAACTCTTATTCTTGCTAATCCTGTGGTTCAGTTCTGATTCCTAATTTTGTTCCAAAGGTATTGCTATCTCTCTGAGTGATTCTTCCCCCCTCAGTAAAGCTACTCAATCTTCCCAATTTCTTAAAAGCCTAACCTCAACAGTTCTAAGACTGGCATCCATTGCCATCTCTTCATTTCTCCTCAGGATTTTTTAAAGGTTCACCTTTTTTCTTCCTTCCATGAAGGAAGGAAGGGCATTTTGACCATTACCAACTGATTGAAGATAAATATATGACTCTCACAGATGCTGTATAATGCCACATCACCTCCCCACCCCCTAAAGTCACTCCTTTAGGTTGTGCCTGCATAAGAGGGAACAACCTGGTTTCATATTTGACCAACAGAAATATTGGCAGATATACCATCTTACTTCCTCGATTGCCCTCTTCCTCAACTCAGAATAGTGTCCTAGAAAATATTGTAAACTATGGTACCTTTCCTCCCCCACAAGAGAGGGGAGGAAGATTATAAAGTGTACTATAATTGGTGGGGGGAGGTCCCAACAAATCCAAGACAGACTTGTGTGACCCTTAGCAGCCAACCAATCAAACCAAGCTTCACCACCATTATTCACTCCCCTGCCATCCTGTATAGATCTTGGTACATTCAAAACAGAAAAGCCATAGCCAGTCAGTCAACTTCAGCTTTCTCTTGAGGGTGTTGGAGTACACAGCTGTCCAGATTTCTACAGTTCTTATTGATTGGTGAGTGTTTACAGCTCCCACAGATGTCCACAAGTTCAAGCCCTCGGAATCTTCCTTCTACTTCATTTGCTACTATCACTAGATCTAGTTGCTCACGAAAACTCTATGTCGTGTATTCTTCTTTTTATAAAAATCCCATAAATCTGCTGTTAAAGGCCATAACACTTTGGCTATAAAATATGGTAAACTCCTCCCCATTCCTTATTTTATTTATTTATTTTTTTGTTTTCTTACTTTTTTTATTTTACTGTATTTCTGTTTAGTTTTCCACTGTTTGGCCTCTTTACTTTGAAGAAATACATCTGTTGACTCGTACTGTTCAATAGATGTACAGGTAACCCTCGTATAATACAGTAGTTTGGTTCCTACAAAATCTCATGTAATGCGAAACCGTGTTATACGGGACTAAGAACCAATACAAAAAGGGGGGTTACATTCCAAAAGCTAACAAAAATGCGGCATTTTTTTTTTTTTTAACTATCGGAAACTACTATTATTTTTATAATAGTAGTAACTTAAATAGTAATAACTGAACAAACATCTTACCTTACAAACTGTGATACTTATGTGTGAGATAATGTACGTTCATTTAATTTTCTTGCTCTTCATTTCATCGCTTCTAAGCACAATCTCTTCTGCAGCATCTAGATTTTGTGTACCTTCTGCTCTCTTTAAAAGTCACGAACTGCACTCTTCAAAGTCAATTATTTTTACGGACTTAAACAAGCACGAGTTCAATATCACCCAGGGATCTCCCAACAAAATACAGTGGACCCCCGCTTTAAATGATATGTGAAAATCGGAAGAATATTTCCAGTTAGCAAAATAAAAATAAATTTACGCTTACATGCATAGCTTAATTAATATGTACTGTAATATGTACGTACTAATTGATATTTCTGTTCACTGACTTTTTTTTTTTTTGTAAAATTTAAAACAGTAAAAATGATAAGCACATTGCATTCCACTTTCCGTTTTGAAAAACCTTGCCCTGCTCAATCAGCTTCAACTTCTCGAATATCCACTACCAATTCCTTAAATGCCGATCTCCAGGTAATTCTCCAGTGGGGAAAAGACAACTTAGTTGGTTTCAATACTTCTAAAACTCAGTCTTGTCTTATATCTCACAAAAAGGATTCTTCCAACCCAAGCACGGTACTAAGTACTATAGGTTCTAATACCTCTCGTGTTTGGGGTTTTCATAAAAATAAAAAAAAAAGATAAGCAATTAATAACAAAGAACACGGAACGCATGAGTGGCAATAAACATGATATGGAGTGATGAGTTTTTGAAAATTTATTTATGTTTTTTATATGATTGAATATTTCATTGAAAGGGAAACACACTTCACCATCATAACATGAAAACCCACAGAATTCCAGCTATCGGTACTATAGTGAATGCAAGAAGATCGAGTTTACTACCTGTTTATAATTGATTACACTAACAGAAAAGACTAATAAACTGGAAACTGAAAATTGTTTTTATTGTTTTACGGTAGTGACCTCCAGAAATGTGCTTTAGAAAAATATCAGCGAGTCAACGGCAGGGATTCACAAAAAGGAATGGAAACGTTGAAAATTATATCTAACAGAATAGCAGGGTTTTCCCAGCACAAAAACTCAAAAATACTATGTTATGCGAGATTTCCAGCAATTCTTAAATTTGTTAGAGCGAAACCTTATTGTAGAAGTACATTGTTGTGCAAGGATTGCCGCAATTTATCAATTGTGTTAGAGCAAAACCATGTTGTAGAAGTACTGTGTTATATGGGGGTTGCCTGTATTTTGCATTTATTCGTGTAAAGCTGTGTTCTTTTTCAAAAATAATACATGTTGCATTTAAATATTTATTAAAGATCCAGGAGAAATAAGTAAAGTATTATAAAATGTTGAGTGGATATTGAACTGTGAGGAAAATGTGTAGTGAAGTGAAAACAATTACTTTTATTTATCATTAGTTAATTAGTAATTAATTAATTCATAACAAGATAATTAGTTATTTACTTTTAATTTAAGAAATAAAAATAGAATGTACATGAAATTTAATTCACTACATACATTATCAACTTGTTTCCCTTCCCCATGCAAATTTTCTGTCAAACTATGCTTGAGCTATAATTCCATATCTTAAAGAACTACAATCAACAGTGAACTGATTATGGGGTAATGTTAAAGATCTGGTACACTAGTCACATATTGTTGGTATTGCTGTATCAAAGATTCAGATAGGAAACACCATGTGCTTATTTCAGTTATGATTTGAAACACATGCTGAGAGACTGCATCTTGAGATCTTAAGGGTCACCAGTGAGGTTCCCCCATCCAGATTTATTAGAAAAAAAAAAGTGTGTGTATCAATATATAAAATAAATTTTTTATTTATACTCTGAGACAGCCAAGTGGGTGTCAGAGGAGTTTACAATATAAAGAAAATAGAAGAACAGCACTGTATTTTAGTAGTCATGGGCCAGAACCATAGTCAACTCAAATATGTGTAATACTGTCCCCTGACATTTTCCCACTCAGCTATGGTAGTCTTATATGTGACTGCCATAGCAAAGTATTATATTACATATATATAATAAAATTTTGGAGTCTGCAAATGGTGAAACCTGTATATATCTATCTTTGTTAAATAAGTATTAATTTTTGTAGACTTTTGGGTCTTTTTCTGACACCCCACAACCAGTGCAAACAGTATGATGTATCATGCTGTGTGCACCGTTCTTTTTTCATTTTTACGTTTTACTTGGATTCATAACTGATCAACCTGAGGAAGGAGATAAACACAGTTTTGTCTACCCTTGTCTTTCATACTTGGAAAACGTGAAAATAAGCATATGATAATCATAATAACGAAAACCCCATCTTTTCAATTGCCTGTTTCAAGGATAAACTTTCTTCTACAGCTTTCATAAAAATAAACTATTGGTAAGAACTTTATCATTCTGTTGAATGTTATTTCATATTCCTTATTAGACAGAAATAAAGGCTTCGATTTACAATTTTGAAAATGATTACTTTATAATTTTAAGGTATAAAATAATTTTCATTAAAATTAACATTATATTCAGTTATATTTTTCTTCCTTATAGGCAAGCATGGGCAGCTCTTGCTGATATGTCAAAACAAGATGCAATGGCAGGTTATATAAATCTTTTGAATACTATATGTCCATTATTCCAGCCACATGTACAGGCACATAAGTGTGATTTAGAAGAGAAAGAGAGGATAAGGTAAGCAGGTAAATTTTATTCTGTTTTAGAGAAACTAAACATTACTTTGGAGAGAGAGAGAGAGAGAGAGAGAGAGAGAGAGAGAGAGAGAGAGAGAGAGAGAGAGAGAGAGCATACCATTCTAAAAATTTAAATTCCAACATTAACGTATCATTTCCTAAATATCTTTATATAGGATGATTCTTAAGTAGACTAATATGCAGGATGGAGCCAAGGATGGTTCTTAGTTAAAAATGTCTAGTCATTATAGATCATATGAAGTGTATCATGAATTCAAAATTTCTATAGGCCTCTTCATGCTGTAACTGGCCACTCTTATGCAGATGGCATATAGCTCCTTCCCCATGAGTTATCCTGGGTTTTTAAGGTCACAAGCATGCAAATTGGCCCATGAACATATATGTGTATGATCACACATGCACACTACACAGATGAAATATACATAACCCATCTGCTACTACCATAAGAACTGGTATATTATGACCATTGTAGCCAATTCATCAAGAAGCCTCTACCCAGCCATCCAGTCTTGTAAGAGCAGATATTTTTCTTCCTTATAGGCAAGCATGGGCAGCTCTTGCTGATGTCAAAACAAGATGCAATGGCAGGTTATATAAATCTTTTGAATACTATATGTCCATTATTCCAGCCACATGTACAGGCACATAAGTGTGATTTAGAAGAGAAAATTCACTTGTTAATAGTGTGCATTACATTCTGAGGCTTATATATCAATTAGGTAATATATATAAATTTCAATTTGCTTTTCTTATTTTTCACTGATTCTATCAAAACGTTTTTCTTACATATGCCAAAAAAGTATTAATTTTTTTTGAATATCTTTGTATTTTTAATTTAGCATGACAGTAAATTTTTTTGGCTGCTGCTTCTTATGGCTTTCAAGATACTTAAATTTAAGTGTTTGTTTACTTAGTTTTAGAAATCAGTGTACTTTGAATTGTTTTATGGGACTGTCACTGAACACATTTTTTTGAATACCCACCTTAACTTCAAAGGAATAGCAAAGTGGAGCAGGAAGTAATATGATTCAATTCTCTTTTTATTACATTTTTATCACTTGAACAGTGGGTTTTCTAAAAAGAAAATTCAGAGTTTTATGTTTAAAACAACTCAACTTTATAACACTGTTCCTATTAATAGCATACTTTCTTTCCATTCCTTTTCCAATATTCTACTCCGATGGAAGCTTATCATAAACAGGAAATCTTAAATAACATTACAGGAAGGAGACAGTCCAATGCATATAGAAAATAGTTTGTAATTTATACAAATTTAGATTAACTCTATACTTTATACATTATTGACCTCTTTGCATTGTGAATGAATTTGTGTAATTCTATTACTAATAATGGAGGGAGAAACTTAGTTTTGGTTACAAATTATGAGTGTTATGTACTGTAATGTTGAATAATATGCCCACATTTGAATCAAAAGCAGTACTGCTATATATGGTAAATATCAAATATAACATTTTATAACGTTAAGATTTTTATATTTATTGTTTTGGTGTAATTTCTTAATAGAAATTAGCATTAAGCATATCACAAATATTGCTTCTTTTGCATTAAAAAACTGGGTTTTCTTTTTTTGCTCTCACTGTCACTCTTTTAAATGGTTACTCTCTGTAAATCTGAAATCTACCCTACCATGGATTGTTCCCCCCAAGGACCTCTCTCTCTCTCTCTCTCTCTCTCTCTCTCTCTCTCTCTCTCTCTCTCTCTCTCTCTCAAGTTCCTTGAATTTATGGTGCCTCCGTAGCCAGGTGGGCAGGAGCAGCAGTGCGTAGCACACGCTTCTTGATTAGACCGAGGTTCGAGCCCGTGCCCACCAAATACGGAGGGTGCGGAAAGGTCAGAGAATGACCACCGCATATCCCCGGAGCAATATGGTCTTAGTTGCTAATGCTCCTAAAAACCAAATAACAAACAAACCTTGAATTTATTTAGAAGAGGGCAGTCAGGTCAATTAAAGGCCTGTCTCAAAATATTTACATTCTCTGACTCATAGGCATTCAGTTTCTGCTGCATGCCTCTTCTATAGATGCTTTCATAAGTGCTGTTCTTCTGAAATGGCATCTGTAATTCTACCACTTTCTTCCAAATGAGTGAATACATTCCTCAAGCAGCCAACGTCCATTTCTGTCCAACTGCAAACTCACAGAACTAACTTTTTCTTATTTATCCCTTCTACTTCTGTTCTCTGAAACATCCTTCCTTCACATGTATTTCCTGAAAACTAAAATGTATAGAAATTCAAGGCTAATGTTAACAAATATCTTCTGCCTTCTGAACCCTTGCATGGCATTAAGTACTGTGGGTACTAATACCTCTCATATTTGGATTTTCATTAAAAAAATTAAATATAGGTGTCTTGGTCTATTTACTAGGCATTCAGCATGCTTCTTTTTCCCCCTTTGGTGTCTTGATAGAATCAGATTTTATCTTTCTGTGTGATCCAGTAAGTATTGGATCTTCTGATGGTATATAGCAACGGTGGGCAAATGTGGCTCCCATTGAAAATTTAAATCTGTTTTTTTTATTATTTCAGAACTTTTTTCACTAAATCTTGTTAAATTAACTAAGTAACTAATATTTTGTTATACGGATTTTATGTTGTGTTTATTATTATTTTTTTCTTATGTCTAGATATTTTGTTATTTTTATTTGATTATAAATAAATCCGCGCGCATTTACACTGCTGGCGCCATCAGCGGACTTGTGCAACACTACACCGGTAGTGGGTAGAAAATGCGACCAAACCTCCCATAAGAGTTTTAATTTCAGACTTTGGAATTAAATTTATTTAAATTTTTTGATAGCATGACCTCAGAAAATATCAAAAAACGAAAATACGAACAAGAAAATAGAATCTTTCAAGAAGAATGGGTAGAAAATTTTGCTTTTATTGACAATAATGGAAAGTCGTTATGTTTTATTTGTAAAGTTACAATTGCAAACTACAAAGTAAGCAATTTACGTCGACATTACGAAGTAAGTCATCCCCACTTTTCAACTCAATATCCGCTCAATTCAAAATTGCGAACAGAGAAACTTAAGTCCTTGCAATCTTTTTTTTTTTTTTTTTTTTTTTTATGTAAACCCCAAACACGAGAGGTGTTCGAACCTATAGTACTTAGTATCGTGCTTGGGTTGGAGGTTGAGAAGACGAAAGAAGATATTTGTTGACATTGGACCTGAACTTCTGTAGACTGTAATTTTCAAGAAATACGTATGATGAAAGGTTGTTCCAGAAAACGGCAGTTGAATGAATAAACGAGGAAGATGAAAAGTTGGTTCTGTGAGTTTCAAGTTGGACAGTAAATGGATGTTGGCTGGTGGTGGCATGTGTTCTGACTGTTTTGAAAGAGAGAGCAGGAATTATAGAAGATAATTCAGAAGAACAGTGCCCATGGAAGTATCTGTAGAAGAGGCATACAGCAGAAACAGTACGTCTATGAGACAGCGAGTGCAGAGACTCTGTTAGAGATGAGTCATTAATTAACCTAACTGCCCTCTTCTGAATGGAATCAAGAAGCCTGAGAGATGTTTTGGGGGCACCACCCCACATGTGGGAACTATTCCATGGCAGGGCAGATTTGCGATTTATACAGAGTGAGCAGCTGTTTGGAAGAAAAGTAACGCCGAGAGCGAAAGAGAAAACCAAGTTTTTTAGATGCAGAAGAAGCAATATTTGTAATGTGCTTGTGCAAAGAGAGATTAGAAGTCAGGGTAATCCCCAAAAGAGATATATCATTTTGCCGAGAAATCGGAGTGTCACTAAAGATAAGCATAGGAGCAGAAGAATCCTTTTTGCGAGATATAAGACAAGACTGAGTTTTAGAAGGGTTGAAATCAACTTAAGTTGTCTTTGCCCCACTGGGGAATTATCTGAAGATCGGCATTTAAGGAATTGGTAGCAGATTTTCGAGAAGTTGACGCTGATTGAGCAGGACAAGGTTTCTCAAAATGGAAAGTGGAATACAATGTGCTATCATCGGCAAAACTATGAATAGGATTTCCAGTCAATGGAAGAAGGTCATTAATATACAAGAGGAAAAGAGTGGGGGAAAGAACTGAACCTTGGGGGACACCAGCATTAGTGGAGAAGTTAGAAGACAGAGAGCCATCTACCATCACCCTCAATGAGCGATCAGAGAGAAAACTGGATAACCAATTACAAAAAAACAGTTGGCAAACTATAAGATGGAAGCTTGTTTAGAAGACCTTTGTGCCAAACACGATTGAAAGCCTTTGAGATGTCAAGAGCAACTAGTTGTGTTTCACCGAACCTTTCCATTGAATTAGTCCATAAATGGGTAACATAAGCCAGAATATTACCAGTGGATTGACACTGATGGAATCCATATGGCAATCGTTGATCAGATGGAAGGTTTTTAGGTAGTTTAAAATTTGGCGGTTAATTGATTTCTCCATTACTTTAGAAAGAGTAGAAGTAATTGCAATGGGACGATAATTGGATGGGAGGGATTTGTCACCCTTTTTAGGAACTGGCTGGATATGAGCAAATTTTCAAGCAGAAGGAAAAACACCTTTGGAATAAGGAAGTGAAAAAAGGCGGCAAAGAATAGGAGTAAGTTCAGGAGCACAGGTTTTGAGAACAAGTGGAGAAATACCATCGGGACCTGGAGCTTTCTTAGCATCAAGATTCGTCAAAATCCTTTTGACATTCTTTTGACGGAAGACCACAGGAGGCATTGAATGGAGCATGTTGGGAATAGTGGGAGGTGTTTTACCAAGATCGTTAATGCATGAGTTGAAAGAAAAATGGGATGCTAGCAGGTCAGCTTTATCCTTGGCTGAAGTGACAACAGAACCATCTGGTTTGGACAGAGGTGGGAGCAGAGATGGGCAAAAGTTGCAGCCAATAGCTTTGGCAAGAGACCAGAATGCTCGGCTACCATTAGGGCAAGAAGCAAGTTTTCTACTCTTAGCCTGTTCGAACTCTAGTTTGGACTGGTTAATAACTGCTTTACAATTGTTGCAAGCTTTGGTGTAGGCAGAAAATGAAACTGAAGAATTAGAAACAAGCCAATTACGATATGCAACATTCTTCTCTTGAACAGCCTTAGCACATTTATTGGAAAACCAAGGTTTAGATAAAGGACGAGATTTTAAAGTGGAGTTTGGGATAAAGGATTCCATTCCTGCAAGAATAATTGCACTGACACGATCTGAGCAAACGTTGACATCAGAACTTTTGAAACAGTAATCCGACCAAGGAAAAGAAGAAAAGAAGTCTTGCAGGTCATCCCATTTTGCATTCTTGTAATGCCAAACAATGCAAATTGGGAATAGCCATGAGATAAAGGTTCCATTGGAGAAGAGACAATCACCAAGTTGTGATCTGAAGTGCCTAAAGGACCTCTCACTTCGACCATGTACTTAGAAGGGTTGTTTGTGAGAAAAAGATCAAGCGTATTGGTTGTATGATTAGGATTGTCCGGTATTCTTGTAGGTAAATGAACAATCTGTGCTAGATCATTAGTAATTGCAAAAGCCTCAGCATCTCGACCAGCTGGGTCGGTGTGACTAGAAAACACAAGCCAGCTGGAGTTGTGAACATTAAAATCACCAACGAAAATTATCTCACTGTTAGGAAAGTTGGACTGGAGAAAGTCAAGTTGCAAAGAGAGGAAGTCAAAGAGCTCCAAGTGATTAGTGGAGTTGGGAGAATGGTAGAGACAACAGATGAATTTGACACAATGAGGTAGAGAGATTTTAAGCCAGAGAAGATCAAAGAGAGGAGATTCCAAATTGCCAAGTCTCTGACAGGGAATATCAGAATGGACATATGCACAAGTACCACCTTTGAGGGGAAAAGAATCGTACAGCAAATAATTTGGGCATCTGAGATGAGCAGTAGTTGAATCAACCGATATCTGAGATTCTGTCAGAAAAAGTACATGGGATTTGGCAGACTGCAAGTGGAATGGACATCGTTGAGATTAAAATTGAGACCACTTATATTTGTGAAATGAATTAGGAAGTGGTCCTAAAATTAGGAATTAGGAATCTGGTCTTCATAAGCAATAAGGACTCTTGTCTTCTTTTAGTCGCGAAGTTGACAGAGCAAACAAAGCTAATTTTTTGATAGCTTGGAATATTGCTCATGCCAAATGTCCATATGGAGAAGGAAAATTTATTAAAAGAAACTTGGAAGAAGTGGTTAAAGTTTTGGATCCAGATAATACAAAACTGCATAAATTGATCGCACAGGTTCCTATGTCACACCGTACAACTGAGCATCGTATTGGTGCAATTAGTAAAAATGTTGAAAATAGTTTGATGTGTGTTTTGAAAAATTGTACAGCATTTAGTTTAGCTCTCGACGAGTCTACAGACATTCAGGATGTTCCACAATTGGCCGTTTTTGTCCGCTACGTATCTGCAGACGTAAATGTGAAGGAAGAAATGTTAGACCTAGTAGCTCTTATCGAAACAACTTGCGGTATCAATGTTAGAAATCCGCTTGAAGTAATGAACAGGTTTGAATTGCCTCGTGATAAACTTGTAAGTGTTGCAACTGATGGAGCGCCTGCAATGAGAGAAAAAAACCAAGGTCTTATTGGTCTTTTAAACAACGATCCTAAAATTCCACATTTCTTACCTCTTCACTGCATAATACACCACGAGCATCTCATAGCGAAGTACTTCAAATACGAAAATGTGTGGAACATTGTTTTGCAGATTGTGAATTTAATTAGAACAAATGCCAAAACACATCGTCAATTTAAGAAATTTTTAGAAGAGTTGCGAGTGAATGACGAAACATGAATTGCCCAGTGATTTATCCTTATGGTGTGTTGTAAGATGGCTGTCAACTTACAATGTTTTGAGCTGTTTTGTGGAACTCCTAAATCCTATTAGCATTAGCATTAGCAGAGGCATTTGATGCAAGAAAGCAAGCTTATGCAGCATCAGCCAAAAAAAAAAAAAAAAAAAAAAAAACCCACTTCCACTTCACCCCCTCTGTTCGTTCAAAATACCTATCATAACATTTACAAAAGAAAAAGGGAAAAAATACCCAGAATTTGAAAATGAAACTTGGCTTTCTGACTTAATGTTCCTTACAGACATTATAGAACATTTGCAAACACTTAATTTGGCTTTACAAGGAAAGGAAAAAATTATTATTGATTTGTCACAAACTGTATTTAGTTTCGAAGCTAAACTTCGACTTTTTTGTGTACGATCTTAAGAACAAAATATTTAATCATTTTCCACGAGTAAAGCAAATGTAATTAATATCAAAGAAGAAAAGTTAGACGAATACAAAGAAAAATTCGAAGAATTGCAAGCAGATTTCAAACATAGGTTTGAAGATTTGAAATTTATATTTGCATATTTTGTGAACCCATTTATTTGTGATATTATTGAAGATGGATTTCCAATTTCTGAAATAATACTTGTTGAAAAAGCGGCTGGGGAATTGGAGTTATTAGAGATGAAAGAGGATCAGGCATTGCAAATGCAGCACAAATCTACTTCTATAATTGAATTTTGGAAACTCGTGCCAGAATCAAAATATCCACATTTAAAGAAAGTTGCTTGCCGTCTAATTTCAATTTTTGGTACAACATATTGCTGTGAATCTTTGTACTCCACAATGAAGTTCGTGAAGTCGAAATATCGTTCACAGTTGACAAATCATCATCTCACTGAATTGCTGCGAACGGCTTTAACAAATTTTACGCCAAATTTCAAAGATTTGACCAAAGGTCTTCGTTAAATGTTATACTTTTTATTAATGCATTTTTATTATATTTTATTTATATTATTAAATTTTTGAAATAATTATTTTGTATTTTCTTTCTCTTAATTGTATTTTCTTATATATGTATACTTTACATAGCACTTAAGACTTGTGTAGAATATGTAATCATATTAATTAAATTAAATTTGAATTTGTGTATTTAATACTATGTAACTATGGTGTGGCTCTTTATAATTAATATAATATATGAAAAACCGGAATGCGGCTCTCATTGACCTCATGCATGCCCACCCTTGGTATATAGGTTTGTTTAGACTAACCATTTCTGCATTGTTGTCAGCTTTTCATGTCATGTATGTGTTGCAGTTGTTTGTGTTCTTGATTGCTTCCATTGCCCTTTTCATACCATCAGAAAAGTGCCCTTAGATCCTTCTTAAGTTTATCTAATCTATTTACACCACTGATAAAGGAAACAGGTTCCACATTATATGAGATAACCTCAAATTTATTTAAAAATTTAGACTATTTTTCAAATGCAAAAAAAAAACTTCTCTTTGCCTTAGTTTCCACACTATATTTTTCCTTAGTTTGTAGTTAATTAATTAAAATAATTGACAAAGTAGAATGCTGCTTTTGGTTCTTATTTCAAGCAGTAATACACCCAAAAAAAACACAAACAAATGTTTGTATGCCACATCTTGTGGTATTCTCAAATGCAATAATATGTTTATAATCTAAAACCAGATCCTTGTTTATTCCATGATTATTTTCTGTTGAACAGTAGCAGTTGAGGGAGAGAAGGAGGTTTAACTAAACTGGAAAATAGCAGTAGATTAAAATTAGTAGACTAAGAAATAAATAAAGCAGAGGACCATCATCTACTCTTGAACATTTTTTTCACAGGAGAGAAGTTGAAGAGCAAGAAAGGCGAGAAGAAGAAGAAAGGGAAAGGCAGAGATTGGAGGAAGAGGCTAGGTTGCAGGAGGAAAAAGAAAGGCAAAGACAAGCACAACAGAAGTAAGCTATGCTTGAATAATTTTTTATTGTATTTATTATTATTATTACTAGCCATATAGTGCAAGGAAGACTGAGGCTTATGCTGCATGCACCAGCTAAAATAAATTTCCGAGTTACCCTGAGAGAGAGAGAAAGTGGGGGGGGAGGTTAGAAGGGAATCACCAAGAAAGAGAAGAATGATGATATCCATCTCAGGACTCTGGGTGTGCCAAGCCCATACTCACTAGATGTGAGATCCTGGGGATAAAATGAGTATAGAGTGAGTACCAAAATCCACCATACTTTTTATATCATTTGTAAAATAATAAGGGAAGTTTACCTCAATATAGTACGTAGAACACTTCCATATGATACTCTCCATTAAAATGAAAAAATCAAAAATCTTACATTACTTATTTGTTACTCTAATGCAAGATTTTTGATTTTTTCGTTTTAATTTCTGGAGAGTATTATACGGAAGTGTTCTACGTACTATATTGAGGTAAACTTCTCTTATTATTTTACAAATATTGATATCAATGTAGAACGTATTGAGCATTATAGCTCTGGTTCATACTATCTAATTTTTATATCATTAAAACTGCACTCAGATTGTTTTGGAAAAGCACATTTCTTAATGTTGATTACATATGACCTTTCTTTAAATATATCAGACTTTTCCTTTTAGTTTCCCTTTAAATAAATAATAATAAGATCTCTCTGGATACATGCTGAATGAAGTATTAGTGCAGGGATGTCATATTTTGTGTTCATCTCTGACCAGTAACTCAGACATAGATACAGCATTAATAACCCCTGAAACCACTCATTCCATAAAAATTTCTTAGCTTCTAGATTGCATAGCACAAGTTAGATTAAGTTCCTTTTTCATATAAAATAGCAAGTTGCAAAAAAAAGTTTTTTCACTCTTTTAGCTGCTGCTTTCAGTATAGCAGAACCTCTGTAAAACACTTCAGAAAGTGTTTTACAGAGGTTCTTTTGTCCTTTTATTTTCATTTATTTCCTTGATGACGTAAGATAAAAAAAAAAAAAAAGTAAAAATTTCTGTCCCCCCTCAGTATTCGATCATGGCAATTATGTCTGTTTGTGTTTTTGATTACATATTTGAATACAATTAATATTAAAAAGTGTGTGCGTGCATATACTTTATGTATTATTTATATTTTAAAAATATATATATTAATATATTAAATGGGAAGAACCTCTTAATTGTTAAAAAAGTTTCCAAAAGTATTTATAATAATTTATTAGTGGATCATTACATATTTCTTAAAGATTAAGTGAGATGAGTTCTTAAAAAGGTTGAAGTGCTGATTTGGAGGATGCCATTGCCCCATTAATTCATTCATCCTTGATAACCGAAAGTCATCATGACAAAGTCAGATGCGTCATACTGAACTCTTATTCCTCTTCTCCACACACACAGTTAAATGCACTCTCAGAAATTGCATTATCATTCCTATAAAAATTGCACAGTTGTGTTTATGTATATAAATAACTCACCTAAATAGTTTTCAGATCTTAACTATGTGTTTCAGGGTCTTGATATTGATACTTACTGTGCATGTGTTCAAGGTGCATTTAAAGATAATGGAACTTGCTGTTGTAGGTTACTAAACATCAGCAACATGGATTAAATATGTTGATTATATATGGTGCACATATATATATATATCTGTTTTATATATATGTACAGATTGAAATTTACTTATTTTACAGCAGTGTCATACTTTATTATAAGTAAAAGTGCTATAAAAGTTGTTTGCTATTATTAATGTGTTTATACTTTTCTTAGTCAAGTTCTTCAGTTATGAAATGTGCATAAAACTTATCTTATAGAGCAAGGGATGGAATCCTGATCTACCTTTTCTCTACATGTGAGCAAAAAAAAAAAAAAAAATATATATATATATATATATATATATATATAGTAAATGCTGCAAGGCATCAGCTGCATTATTTCATCATATTTGATCTGGGCTTCTGTTCTGGGTGATCATGTGATTAGCTGTTATACTGGCTGCCTGTTTGCAGGAAACACTTACTGTATTTGCCCATGTATAAGACGCACCTTAATTTTGGGGCCCGAAATTTGAAAAAAAATGTATTACATAAAGTTATTGAACTCAAGTTTTATTCATTATAAAATTCATACAACTCCTCATCACTGTCAAAACTCCCATCCATTAGCTTGTCCTCATCTGTGTCTGATGACGAATCACTGTCTTCATATATTGCCTCGTCCTCAGTTCCATCTATGGCATTTGAAATGCCACACTTCTTAAATGACTTCACAAAGATCTCAATCTTGATATTATCCCAGGATCTTTTCACCCAGGTACAAACTTCTCCTGTAGTTGGTTTCTTCACTCTTCCTGCTGGTGTCAAATTGTCCCCAGAAGACTTCATCCATTGGTTCCATTCGTCTCTCATGGCAGCTTTGAAGGGTTTGTTAATGCTGACATCAAGTGGTTGGAGCTGGGATGTCAAGCCTCCAGGTATGACGGCAAGTTTTGTTTTTTGCTCTGCAGCAATCTTTGTGTTTTTTTTTATGTGTGCCCTGAACTGATCAAGCATCAATGGGGCAGGTTTGTGTAAGAGCCCACCTGGTCTCCTGCTCCAAACTTTCTCAAACCAGATCTTCATCCCATCCTGATCCATCCAACCCTTGTCATGAACGTGGACAATCACTCCTCGAGGAATGTCTTCTTTTGGCATTGTTTTGCGTTTGAAAATCAGCATAGGAGGCAGCTTGGTTTCGTCGGCACAACAAGCTAGAACAACTGTATAATGGCTCTTTTCCTGTCCACTTGTCTTCACAGTTACAGTTTTGACCCCCTTCTTATCAGTTCTGTTACTTGGGACATCAAATTGCAAATATGGATGAAGTCCCCCTTCAATCTGTCCCAACTCAAACTGATGTGTCTTCCGACATTGAATGACAAAAACGATGAAATTCAAGGACCATTTGCTCATAGCTTTCAGGCATCTTTTGGGCAAGTCTAGTGTGTGTACGCATGCTTAATCCATTCCGTTTCATGAACCTGAAGCACCAATTGTGTCCTCCTTTGAAATCAGTAACTTGTTTTTCATAAGCAATTCTTCTTGCCTCATGCTGAACCATCTTTGTGGACACAGAAATTCCAATTGCCCTTTGCTCTTCAATTCCCTCTCTAAATCAGGCCATTTTGCTGACTTGCCTCTCATGGCCTTCTTCTGCCGTGGCGTTTTCAGTAAGGTTTCTTCTTCCCGTAGCCAGTCTCAGATTGTTTTCTCAGTTGGAGGAGGACCAAACTTACGTTCAGCAGCACGATTTCCATTCATTTTTGCAAACTGGATCACTTTTAACTTGAATTCAGCACTGCACGAAAATCTTTCCTGAGCCATTTCTGGGCAGAACATGGCAAAACGTAACCTAATATACCGGTAACAAGTGCGAAACAATGAGCGCAAAGACAACAAGTGTGAAAAAGCGGGAAATGCAAACAAAAAAATCTACAACCACTGTATAAGATGCACCCAGTTTTTATACCCTAAATTTTTCGAAAAAGGGTGCATCTTATACATGGAGAAATATGGTATCCTCACAAAACTGCCTGAGCTTGTAGAAGTCTCATTCATGATTATATGCCTATGGGCTCCTTCCATTATAGAGCCCTGCTACATTTCACTAGGTGTGCACAGGATTAAAGCTTCATTAGAGCTTTCTATAATGGTAGATGTTTGTATAATGCAAGTTCTTTGGAATATAAGCATGATCTTCAAGTCCTGTTCTACACTTTGATAATTCAATTTTTGTAATTAACTGAAGCTTCCCCACCCTCATCTTTTTTTTTTTTTTTTCCAATTTTGGCAGGTAATTAATTAAAATGTCAAACCTAAACTGCTTGTGCTGTTTTATATACCTTCCTCATAGGTCCAAGGTTGTTTGGTATGGTCTTAAATATAAACTAATTCAATCACTTGGGAAATGATCAAATTAATTTAAACTTGCATTGATAAAAATATATTGAGAGTATAGGCAGTTTTTGCTTTACGAGTTCCTGGGTAATGTGAAACATTCATAAATACTGCATTCCAAACCACGTGTGTAGCTATACAATACAGTGTACCCCGCTTTACGATATTAATCAGTTCCAGAGACACCATCGTATTGTTAAAATATCGTAATGTGAACCCACTAACACATTTTTTTTTGGTAATTGGTTTCAAGATCTCGGAAGTTGAAATTTTCACTGTATAACTAAGCTGTTTATCTCTCTAAAATGTCATTTTTAAGGTCATGAGCGTGGCCTTAAGGCCATATAAAAGGTAGTGAGCGTGGTTTGTAAATTGTATTAGTTACCAATTCAAATCATTAAAATGCACTACCCTTTCATCGTTATCATATGTTCCTGTTATAAGAATCAATTTTAAACGCCTTTGTGATATTTTTCTAAAGCACATTTCTGGAGGTCACGACCATAAAACAATAAAAACAATTTGCACTTTCCGGTTTATTGGGCTTTTCTGTTACTGCAAGCAATTATAAACGGGTAGTAAACTCGATCTTCTTGCATTTACGAAAATGCCAATAGCTGGAATTTTTAACCTTATGTCTATGGGAAATAAATTCCTGCTTTACGAGCGTGCACTAGGAACGAATTAACTCGTAAAGTCGAGAACTACCTGTACTTAAAAAATAAAAAGTTATGGTGAAATGTGTTTCCCTTTTACTGAAATCTTCAATGATATAAAAAACATCAATTTTCAGAATCTTCTTTTCATTCCTTTTTTTTTTTAGCTTCGTAATCTTGTTACTCCACATGAATCGTGTTAGTTGCAATTTGTGTGTGCCGTTAAAAAATGCTTATGCATGCAATCGTGAAATTTATAATTAAAAGAGAAGATTATCTTGGAAACAAACGCTTCTTGAAACATTTCTGAAGAAGACGACTCCTTGTGCAACAAACCAACGAGTGCCGAGCCAATAATGAGTGATCAATGAGTGTGCATTTAGTCGATGATGACAAAGAATAAATATTCTTTGACATATGTAAGTCGTAAATAATTTCTCTATTATTATAATTTGCATGATTTTACAGGCTACATTTTCATTTCTTTCGATAAATCAATCATTGTTTAAACATAAATTAATTTGCTAACTAATTTCATTGTTGAGAACGTAACCCATATTTTTAACCTTATGTCTATGGGAAATAAATTCCTGCTTTACGAGCGTGCACTAGGAACGAATTAACTCGTAAAGTTGAGAACTACCTGTACTTAAAAAATAAAAAAATTAATTTTGACCAAAGTACCATAATAAAATGTATTTACTTTTACTTTTAAGTATTTTGTGCATGCATCGCATGATTGTTATGCAAGACTCGTGGAGAGATATATGTCTAAAGAGAGAAAAAGAGACTAAAAAAAAGGCATAGAGGAGAGTAATAAATATTATACAGTGTAATTAAACTGAACAGCTTCATTTAGAGAACTTAAAACTGTACAGTTTTAAGTTTTCTATAAAGTTATAATCTTAGAAATTAATTGATAAGGAGATAACTGTATTTTTTCACTTCTCTTAATTACAGAAAAAGAAAAAGTTCATTTAATTTAAGGAAAAATTTGAACATGCCTGAATTGTAATGTATTGCATATGTTAACTTTTTTTTCATGAAAACCCAAGCATGAAAGGTATTAGAAATTATAGGTACTTACTAAGTTGCATAGGTCTAAAGCTGAAAACACAGAAGATAACTTATTGACATTAGATTTTAATTTCTGTAGATTGCAGTTTTTGTGAAGGAAGCTCGTTCCAGAAAACTTAGCAAAATTACTTTGTAATGACTGAAAGGATAGTGGAAGAGAAATTATTGAAGTTAAACATAGAAAGGCACCTGGGGTGGATGGAAGCTATCCAATTATATTAAGGGAGGCAACAAAGGAAATAAGCAAACACTTAGCCATAATTAAGAGAGCATCCTGGGATTCAGGGGAGGACTCTGTGGACTGCAGATTTGCAAATTTTTCCCAAGTTCACAAAGAGGGGATCAAAGGGTGGAAAAATAATTACAAACCTCTTAATTTAACTTCTGTTCCAGGGAAAATAATGAAGTCACTGGTAAAAGAAGTAATGCAGGACCTTCTAGACAAGGCTGCAATTATACTTCAGACACAGCATGGATCTGAAGGAGAAAACTTGTTTGGTCAATTTGATTGGATACTATGATGTGGTCACAAAGGAACTGGATGCAAAAAATAATTTCGATATCATATACTTGGATTTCAGGAAAATTTTGATACTATTGCACATAAAAGACTGCTGTACAAACCGGAGCAATGTGGCATTAAGGGCAAGTTGCTACTATGGATAAAGGGATGGTTGAGTGGGAGAAGACAGAGTGGTAATCAATAGACATTGTTTTTTTGTGGACTAATGTTATTAGTAGAGTACCCCATGGTTCAGTTTTGGACCCATTGTTGTTTTCTATATTTATCAGTGATATTGATGAAGGTATGTTAGGCTTAATGTCCAAGCTTGCAGATGATACAAAAGTTGGCAGTGTGGTTAATGTCAGTAACGTGCAGCCGTTATCAACCCACTGCAGGATGGAAGCCTCCTCAACAATTCATGTTGAGGGAAATGGACCATAATCTGCCACGCTGGTCCAGTGCGAGTTGGCAGATCGACCGTATTCAGGGGTTTGAACCCCGGTCTACTCAAAGAGCGTATACTACTACACTCCCGCTCCTGCTCAATCGGCTACAGAGTGTCAGTTAATGTCAGTATGTTACTGCAACAGGATGTAGATGGGTTGAGAAATGGCAATTGAAGTTCAACATGGAAAAATGCAAAATACTGCATATGGGTAACAGTAACCCCAGAGTAATGTACCAACTGTGCGGTACTACACTCAGGGTAGTGGAAAATGAGAAAGACCTGAGGTTAATTGTGCAGTCAGATATGAAGTTCTCTGAGGGCTGGCGGGACAGCTCATGGAGTTTTGGTAGCAGGGATAAGGAGGTGATTATCCCATTGTATAAGGCAATGGTCAGGCCACATCTTGAGTACTGCATACAGATCTGGAGGCCTCATTTTAGGATATGGGGCTGCTGGAATGAGTACAGAGAAGGGCAGCGAGATTGGTGTGAGGGTAGCAAAGGGGTGCTCCTCCCAAGAAAGGCTTCAGTTCTGCAAATTGCAGCATCTGGAGACCAGGCACCTGCTAGGTGGTCTGATTGAAGTGTTTAAAGCTTTTTAATGGATTGAGTAAGCTCAGTGCTGATGGGATTCTTCCTCTTGCTCAGACCCCACACATGAGGGGACACAAATTCAAATTAAGGAAGGATGGTTGTGGAATAGATGTGCGGAAGTTTGCCTTTAGCCAGCGAGTGGTTGATTGCTGGAATAAACTTCCATGTGTTTTTGTGGAAGTTGATAGCTTAAATAAAGTCAAGGAAGAACTAGTCAGGGTCTGTGGAAATTTCCACCATTTCAGAACATAGTGTGAGCTGAACTGCACATCTCTCCTGTGTCCGTGTTGTGGGAGGACAATGGAACAAAGACCAATATCAAGTTTTGATGGTTGTTCCCTGTTCCAGCTGGACAAAACTGCCATGGAAACATTTCAAATGTTGAAGCAAGTGTATGGAGAGAATTGCCTGTCTCATGAATGTGTGAGCGGCATAAATGTTTTACCCATGGGAGAGAATCACTGGAAGTTGACAAACATCTGGGGCCAGCAAAAATGGTTTGAATGCCAGAGTTAATTGAAAATGTCCAGGAAATCATTACCTATGTGCATTACTTCAAATGATTTCAGAAGATTTTTGCTTTAATAAGGAAACCATTTGACAAATAATAACCCAGGATTTGAAGAACACAAAGGTCCATGCATGGTTTGGTCTACATTTATTAAAAAATGGTCAATGACAGGTACAAGTTGAACACTGCAGAGAATTCACTGAGGCCACTGAAAGCAAACCCAGCTTCCTGAATTCAATCATTATAGGTGATGAGATGTGGTGTTTTTGGTATGACTCCACAATGACACTTCATTGTGGAGTCATATCAGAAGTGTGGACTGGAAGTCAGCAAACCCTCCCAAAGCCAAAAATGTTTGTCAAGAAAGGTCAAAAATCAAACCATGCTCATCACTTTCTACGATTGCTAGGGAATTGTGCACAAAGAGTTCATGCCCGGTGGCCAAAGTGTTACTGCTGTCTACTATCTTGACATTTTGAAATGTTTTTCAGAGAATCCATTGTGTGCAGCCTTAGTATGGAGAAGATGGCAGTTTATTGCTCTTGCACGATGATGCACCAAGCCACAAGGCTCTCATTGTTTTGGAGTTTTTGGCTATCAAAAACGTCTGCTCATCGATGCACCCACCATATTCACCAGACTAGCCCCATGCAATTTCCTTTTTGTTCCCAAAGCTCAAGGCACCACTGAAAGGCTGTTATTTTGATGATGTCAACACTATTCAAAGAGCTGTGGTGAGAACTTTTAACAGTATACCAGTCACGGCCTTCCACTAATCATTCCAGTTGTTTCGTGATTGTTGCATGCAGTGTGTGAATGCAGGAAGTAGTAGTAGTGGCATGTGATACAAGAAAGCAAGCGTATGAGCTTATGCAGTATCAGCCAAAAAAAAAAAAATCACACCATTCCCTCCAAATGCCTGTCCAGTTCCTCCTTAAATTTATTCAACCTATCAACTTCCACGACAGATGGAAGTTTGTTCCAGCAAATAACCACCCGCTGGCTAAAGGCAAATTTCTGCACATCTATTCTACATCTGTCCTTTCTTAATTTGAATTTATGCCCCCTTAGGTTCGTAATCTGAACAAGTGGAAGGATCCCATCAGAATTCAGCGTGCTCAACCCATTCAAGGCCTTATACACCTCAATCAGATCACCGCGCAGGTGCCTAGTCTCCAGCCAATGCAATTTGCAGAACTTAAGCCTATCTTGGTAAGAGGATACCTTCATTCCCCTCACCAATCTTGTTGCCCTTCTCTATACACGCTCAAGCAAATCTACATCCTTCCTAAAATGAGGCCTCCAGACCTGTACGAAGTACTCAAGGCGTGGCCTGACCATTGCCTTATACAGAGGGACAATCACCTCCTTTTCCCTGCTAGCAAAATTCCTGTATATCATTGACAGAACCCCATGACCTGCCCTGGCAGCCTGTCTGCATTGCTCAGAAAACTTCATATCTGACTGCACAATTACTCCTATGTCTTTTTCATTTTCTACCACCTTAAGTGTAGTACCATACAGTTGGTACGTTTCTCTGGGTTACTTTTACCCATATGCAGTATTTTGCATTTGTCAAGGTTAAATTTCAGTTGCCACTTCTTGGCCCATCTGCCCAAATTATCTAGATCCTGTTGCAGTAGCACACTGCCATAGCTGTCATTAACAACCCTGCCAACCTTTGTGTCATCTGCAAACTTCAACATTAAGCCTGATATACCTTCATCAATATCATTGATAAATATACAAAACGACAGTGGACCCAACACCAAACCCTGTGAGACTCCACTAATAACATTAGTCCAAGAAGAGCAGCACCCATTGATTACCACCCTCTGTCTTCTCGCACTTAACCATCCTTTTATCCATTGTAGCAACTTACCCTTAATACCATTGTGCTCCAATTTGTACAATAGTCTTCCATGCACAACAGTGTCAAAAGCTTTCCTGAAATCCAAATATATGATATCCAAATTATTTTTTGCATCCAGTTCCTTTGTAACCACAACATAATATCCTGTCAAATTTGTCACACAAGACTTTCCCTTAACAAACCCATGCTGTGTCTGAATTATTGCTGCAGTTATTTGGTTTTTTTTTTTAGGAGCATGAGCAACTATGGCCATATTGCTCCGGGATATGCGGTGGTCATTCCCTGACCTTTCCACATCCTCCGTATTTGGTGGTGACGAGCTCGAACCCCAGTCTAATCAAGAAGCGTGTGCTACACACTGCTGCTCCTTCCCACCTGGCTATGGAGGCGCCATTGCTGCAGTCTTGTCTAGATGATCCTGCAATGCATTTTTAACCAGTGACTCCATTATTTTACCCGGAACAGAAGTTAAACTAACTGGTCTGTAATTACTCGTGCCACCCTTCGATCCCCCTTTGTGAATTGGGGATACATTTGCATATCTCCAGTCTGTGAGAACCTCCCCTGAGTCCAAGGATGCTCTCATAATTATAGCTAAGGGTTTGCTTAGTTGCTTTCCCGCCTCCTTTAATATAACTGGATAGATCCCATCCACCCCAGGCTTTTCTTATGTTTAACTTCAACAATTTCTCCTCCACTTTGCTCTCAGTTATTACAAAATCATTAAGTATCCTGCTACAATTTGATAACCTTCTGCCATTTTCAAATCTTAATAATTCCTCATGTGTGAATGTAGATGCAAAATACTCATTCAGTTTGTTTGCTATCTGAGCAGGATCATCAACAGTCGAACCATCGATGTCAGGTGGACCAATCAGATTCATCCCCTATAAGTAAAGAAATTCTTGCTGTTTTTCTTAGCATCTTTTGCCAAGGATTTCTCGTAATCTGCCTTTGCCTGCCTAACCTGCTTTGTGACCTGATTACAGACTAGCTTATATCTGCCATAGGCTTCTGAGTCGATTGATAATTTATATGCATCCCATGCATTTTTCTTCTCTGTTACGAGTCCCATTAGTTCATTTGATAACCATTTAGGCCTAAACCTTGAACAATATTTCTTAATAGGTATGAAACTTTTAGTAGCATCCACGATTAATTCCTTGAATGCTTCCCGCTTAGAATTTACTGTTGGTAGCATCGTCAGTTGATCCCACAGTACAGAATTTAAAAACTTTCTGAGACCACTGTACTCACCTTTATGTAAGCAAAAACCCTTTCCTTTACCCCTGATGGTAATTAAATCTCACTGCTGATAACCAGATCAAGAGTATTACTCTCTCTGGTTGCTTCTCGAACATGCTGCTGCAAAAAACAATCATCCAATAAATCCACAAAAGTCTGACTAGTGTGTGAGTGACCAACCCACAAGTTCCAGTTAATATCTGGAAGTTAAAATCCCCAATTATAAGACATTCCAATTTACTAGCCCACTCTATTTCTCTGTACAATTGTTCATTGTACTCATTTGAGTCATTAGGCCTATAACACACTCCTAGTCTTATTTTTGCTTTCGCAGTGCTTATGTCACACCAAACTGACTCAACAGTGCACTGTTCATCGATATCAACTGGGTGCACTTCTTTCGAATTTGTTTTTCTTAATTAACAGCATAACACCTCCTCCCTTTCTATCCTGTCTATCCTTTCTGTACACATTGTACTCCCAAATTCCAGTTCTGCATTCCGTATATCTTTGTGACACCACGTCTCTGCTATCCCAACAATATCCGCCTTTGATGTCTTGACCAACACTTCAAATTCATCAAATTTATTTACTATACTTCTAGCATTGGTATACATGCAAGCATACATGCTCCTATTCCTAGTCACCCTAACACATCCCATATACTCACCTATTTCACGATGACTGCCATCCGTCCCTGAAATCCCCAACACCCCTCACTCCAGGTGTCGCTACTTATTCTAATAGAAGTTGTGCAAGAATCACCTTCACCTCTGCCTGCGGCTACTGTTAAACTATTAGTCCTTGTATCTCCCCAAGCTAGCAGTTTTCCGACCCACCTAACACTGCCTCGATAGCATCAGCAAATATTCTTGCACCCTTTCTATTTAAGTGTATCCCATCCCTGTAGAAGCAGTCTCTCCTGTTAACAAGTACAGACCAAGCTGAAAAAAATTCTATCCCTTGAGCCTTGCACAATCTTTCCAGGGCCGAATTGATCGACAAGGCTTTCATCATATACTCCCTTCTATTGTGTCTGGGCAGAATTGTAGACACTTTCAAATTCAACCCTAATTCCCTGCTTTTTTTCAACAGTGACCTGTACTTGCTAAGTAATTCTGCTGGTCTCCTACTCTTAACATCATTAGTGCCAACGTGTACAACTATATCACCTTTTGTGCGCTTAAAAGATGATATCTGCTCTACAATGTCATCAACCTTTGCCCCTGGCAGACATACCTTGGTCCTGTTCCATCTATCCTTTTTACAAAACATGTTCCCCGTTTCCCTGACAATAGAGTCACCAACAACTACTAGTTCCTGTGGGACCAGCGCATTCTGCCTTGGGGGTTGCCGCTGTGTTGCATGATGACCAAGTGCAAGCTCTGGCGTTGATGTGGGCAGCTGAGAGCTTCATGGGCCCCTCAATTTAGATCCTTCGAGGGCATCCACCCTGTCCTTCAAGCTCTCATATAGGCCCATAACAATGCTGAGTTGTCGCCTGATTTCCTTACACTGCTTACATTGCGCACACACAAAGACATCCCCCATGGCAATATCATGTTCCATTCCAGAGAGTTCGGCAAACATTTCACAAATTGCACAATTTTTTAGGATGTTATGCATTGGAGAATCGCTCCCCTCGGTTCTCCCCCGAGTCACAGCACTCCTGCCACTTTGTGCCCGTTGCTTTACTGCTCTAGTTTGGGGCATGATATATTTAAAATTAATAAGATCAATAAATTAAATCAATTAAATGTCAATACTACACTATCTAATAGAAACAGTGAAGCGTATTACGCTATAAAATTATACGTTAGAGCTACCTAGTTACCTCAATTAAAAATTTGAATTCTCTACCACTATATACAAAAACAATGGCTGCAAGATTCGAACAAAATAACGGTTTTACGTATATTAAGTAGTAATCCACAAAAACTCTTTATCTAAATTAAAATAAAAAGAACCAGCTTAACTATAACTATAAGACTATGTATAAAGTACAATATAAAATAACAATTATGTAAATAAAAAGGCAAACACTTATCGCTTTTTCGGAGCCTGTAATTCACAGCTGTAATTTTTAAAGAGAGTCAGCGCCCTCTTGATTTTTGAGGTTTTTGAGGTATAATAACTGTAGCTTAATAGTTTAGATCTTGTCTGATAAAATGGAGGGAAATAAGGTGGTGAACTAAAGAAAGAAATTAATGGTTACAAAAATAAATGAACAGATATAAATTAATATTTGGTGAGAGAAGTGTGAAGATAAATTGAGTCTTGTATTTAGTAGAAATGGCTTTAGCTAAAGAAAATAAGTTGATAAGTATATTACATGTTTGTGATTCAATACAGAAAAGTTGTTTCAATTAAACTTATCTTTATTGAGTAAATAAGATTACACTCTGCTAGGAATTTGTTTTTTTCTGTTTGTGAGTGCTTAAGTTAAAGTGATACATCAGAAAAGACTACAACTGAGTAGGCAAAAAATGCTAAACTGCATGAATATCCTGTATTATGTATAATGGCAGTTTCAGTGCTACTGATGGGCAGATCAATGAATTTAAAAAGTGCTGTAAATAAGAAGTGAAAACTTTTCTGGTTATGATTGATGTTGTAGAGCCTTTTCAGTTTAAATTCCTTCAGGAGATAACTGAATTGTGTTTGAATTCTGAACAAGTTTATCGTACTGATGACCGAATGACTGGCTTTATGATTACATAGACAGAGTAAGCAAAATACCAGCATTCCTGGCCAGCTACTTAGGCAATTTACTTACACAACAGGCAGATGCATGCTGTGTAAGTAGATGGTCAGGAATTCAGGCATTGTATTTTTGAGGATTTACTTTATCCCTGCATCTGAGGAGGAGGAGGAGGAGGAGCAGAGGGGCATCAGTCAGGGGATGTCATTTGGAAAATTGTGGTCATGTGTGGAGATGGCATCTAGTAGTTGATCTGATGAAAGTAAAAGAATGTAACAGTTTAGTAGCAATGAGATGTCTACATTTCATCCTATTTTTGGGTTTGATTGCAGTGGTGACAGCCAGATTTATGAATATACTAGGTAAGCAATGTGTTTGGAGATGTGAAGTATGCTTTTGTGCCTAGACAAGATGGATTGGAAGGACATCTGCTATAATATCCAATGATTGCTCATATTTGTTAAAAATGTAATTTAAAATTAGGAATTATGTGGTCTGATCAACTAATGATTAACCAAATGAAATTAACTTTTATATCATTTGTAAAAATTTGCAGGTTAATTTCTCTTTGTATTGCTTAGTTTGTCTATATCTTTGTTGAGGGTGGTAGTAGCGTCTCACAAATATAACTTGTTACAGTTAGTAGCAACCGTTGTACATGATATAAACCAAATTAAGTTAATCAAAGTGTTAATTCAGTTTGGTTAATCAATAGTTTTTGGTTAACCAGTTGTCGGTGGGATATTAACCAAAATTTTGTGATATATCCTGAAATTAGTGTTATTTGTGTAAATATCTGAAAATAACTATTATTATTAATTTATGCAGTTTTATATAACTTATGCTTTGCAGTAATAAATACAAAGGAATATGCAAACTCCACAGAACTTCAGTTTATGAAATGATAATTACTGTTTGAATGGGATTTTTGTGGAGACCAGAAATGTAATTTTAAAGATACAGGAACTCCCCGACTTACGTAAGGGTTGCGTTCAACGGAACAGTACACAAGTCAATTTTAGGTAAGTTGGGATTTCCTCCATGCTTGTGCAGCACTCGCAACTTTGCTCGCTGAATTGATTGAATCAAAAAAGAAATGTTCGATGAACATGTAAATAGAATTATTTATTTTATTTATTCAATATTTTATATCAAGCGCAGGAAAAATTACAAAACTGTGCAATTTAAAAAAATTTCAAAATTATAAAATTACAAAAAAAGAGAGGAGACAGGCATAATGTCAATAAGTTTTACCTCTTAAGCATCGTTGCCAGAATCGATGTCTTCAGCTGATAAGTATGCCGCTGCAGAGGTTGAGGGCTGTAGAGATTTAGAAGGGGTTGGCTGCTCAACCTTACGAAAGAACATATTAATGGATGACTGGATGGTGGCTTTTTTCTTTTCATCGTAGATTTCTTTGTAGCAAGCAAGCATATCATTCACTCCTCTTAACTTTTAAGAATTGTTTGCTGTCAGGATTCATCTTCTCAAACCTCACCATTGCCGATGCAATTTCACAAAATGCCATTGCCATCTCTCTCTCTGGTGATGAAGCATCTTGGCTCCTCATTTGGTTCATCTTGAGCTTCATCAGCATTTTCTTTTTTCACTATCACTGCCTGCAAGTCTATAAATTCTTCGTTAGATAATTCCTTCTCTTCTTCCTCTATTAACTCCTCTACATCTTTGGCATCAACCTCCAACTTAAGTAGCTCTGTAACCTTTACAATCTTATCTTCTATAACTTCTTCGTATGATTCGTCTATTTCAAATCCTTTGAAGCCTTTTACGTGCCGTGGGCATATTTTCTTCCATGCACCATTTAAACAACTTTTAGTAATTTCTGCCCAGGCCTTATTAATGTTTAAGATGGCATGGTAAATGTTGTAAGATTTCCAAAAGTCTCTTAACGTAAAATTTTTCTCATTGTCTACTGCAGAAATTGCCTGAGTAAATGTTGTGTGTAAATAGTATGCTTTTAAATTCGGAATAACACCCTGATCCATAGGTTGGATGAGTGAAGTCGTGTTTGGCGGTAGAAATATGACTCATGTTTGAATTGAAATCATCTAGATGCTTAGGATGTCCAGGAGCATTATCTAATAGAAGTAAAATCTTGAAAGGAATGTCGTTGTCTACAATATTTTTCAACCTCGGGAATGAAGCAGCATTTCAACCAATCCTCAAAGAGAGATATTGTTATCCATGCTCTCTGGGTCAATCGGAAATGCATGGGTAGGGTGGCTTTATTGATGCCCTTAAATGCACGTGGATTTCCAGAATTGTGCACAAGCAATGGTTGTAATCTGTACTCTCCCTCTGCATTAGCCCCAAGCAAGAGCATGGCCCTATCTTTTGATGCCTTGAAACCTGGCATTGTATTTTCCTCTTTGGCAATGTATATGTTCGATCTGGCATTTTTTTCCAATACAGAGCAATCTCGTCAACATTAAAAATTTGCTGCGTTGAATAGCTGCCTTCATCAATAATTTTTTCCAACGCATAAAAAAATTTCTCTTCAGCTGCAGAATCGGCACTGGCTACTTCACCGCATACTTTAACGTTGTGGAAAACCAGCGCAATGCTTGAACCTATTAAACCACCTGTTGCTTGTCACAAACGTGGGTTGGGGTTTGCCGTACTTATCCTTAATATCTTTATAAATACTTGTTGCTTTTGCTTGAATGGTCACTAGACTCAGAGGCACTCGCTTCTGAATCTGATTTTCCATCCATATTATTAACAGCTGTTCCATCTTCGATATAGCACCTGAACGCTGTTTTGTGATCACTGTTGATCATAAGTGCTTTGATCCTTTGACATATTCTTTTATACGCACACTGTCCTTTAAAATAGTATTCACTGTTGAAGCAGCGAGACCTAATTCCCTTGCAATAGATGATACGCTTTGTCCTGCTTCATACTTCTTAATCATTTTCATCTTCATTTCTAAATCAATTTTGTTTCATTTCCTGGCACTGCCAGCACTTGCGCTTTCTGTTGATCCCTTTCACATCACAATTGTAATAAGTAAATAGGAATGAAGAGAAGGTTCTGAAAATTTGTTTTTTATATGATTGAAGATTTCAGTGAAGGGGAATGCATTTCACCATAATAACATAAAAACTCACACAATTGCAGTTATCGGTATTATCGCAAATGCAATAAGATCGAGTTTACTACCCGTTTATAATAGATTGCACTAACAGAAAAGCAAAATAAACTGGAAAGTGCAAGTTTTTTTTATGGTCATGACTTCCAGAAACGTGCTTTAGAAAAATATCACAAAGGCGTTCAAAACTGATTCCTAGAATGGAACATATGATAACGATGAAAGGGTAGTGCAATTTCCATTATAAATATGACCTTTTAGAGAGAGATAAATAGCTTAGTAATATAGCGAAATTTTCAACTTCCAAAGGCTTGGAACGAATTACAAAAAAAAAAAAAAAAACGTGTTATTGGATTCACATTACAATAATTGTCATTATACCTCCATTTATTCCTATGGGATGCAAAATACGTTTTCAAGATTTTTTTAAGTTTGCACCGGCCGGCAAAAACTTACATAAAGTCGAATTTCCATAAGTCGAGTATTATTCAAGTCAGGGAGTTCCTGTGATTTAACATCTGTTTATTGGAGACTCTTATTTAATTTTTTTTAATTATTAAAAAAAAAAAAAAAAAGTATTTTTTGTTTTTAAATGTATCAAATCATGGAAAACAAAACTGGTGTGATTTTAAAATTGAGCATAGTTAAATATGAATAAAATAAGCGTAATTGTGCAGGTGCCAACCGGGCTAGCCGGGTTGGTAAAGTGTCTGCCTGGCGACCCAAAGGTCATGGGTTCGAATCCTGCCTGTGGCTTGGATCAAAGTAAATGGGGAAAAGCTTTGGAAGGTGCATTATGGCCACAGAAGCCGATGCGTCAACAACTACCAAAAAAAAAAAAAAAATTGTGTAGGTGTTAGGTGTTTTTGAGATGTTCCTGAGGTTCTCCTCAGCTTCTCTTGATATCTTTAGGTGATGATTTTTGCAAATTCTGCTGAGTCAGTCAGTGCATATGATGTGTGGGTTGTATCGTTCAGTTGTGACTGGCTTCTTTATTACTGGGATGTGCAATCTCCTAGCATCCATTCCTGGATGTGGACCTGGGCCTCCTACTGTAATGTCTCTGGTGAGGCTTTCCTTAGTTTGGCTGGGCGAGCTTCAGGATTATGGATGAAAAGAAGAAATATACCTACCTGATCCAATTACCTGGAAACAATACTCTTATTATTATTTAGTGTGTGTGTGTGTGTGTGTGTGTGTGTGTGTGTGTGTGTGTGTGTGTGTGTGTGTGTGTGTGTGTGTGTTGTATTTAATCATTTAAGAAATAAATAATAATGAAAAGAAAGATATTGTACTTACTTTTCTTGATATTGTAAGATATTGCGCTTTATACATTCTTATTCAATATCCTTATCATACATACTGATATTTATATATATATATAAATATGAGAACAGGATTGGCGTTATCTATGTGATAACCATATTTGGTTGATCCAATGCTCTGAAAACATACTCCTATTATAATTTAGTGTAGTGTGAGTGTTGTCTGAGTACCAAATACAAATAATTTAATTAAATACAATTATACTAGGATATATATATATAAAAAAAGTTTAACTACTAGTAATAATTGCATTTGAAAGGTTATGTGAAACAATTGGTACTAAGGTTAATGTAATGTGTGTTTGTTGTCTAAGTACTAATACAAATGTCTTAAAGACAATTATGCTAAGATGTGTGAATAATTTTACTACTACGGTGCTATTATATGTTAAGTTAAATAAAATATAGAGTGTATGTCTGGGCGCTAAATATGATTAAGCTAATTATTATTATACAATACAATACATATATAATTACACACATATAAAAAAAGTTTAACTACTACTAATAATTGCAACTGAATTGCTATGTGAAGTAGCATTGGTTAATTTTTAGGTGTAGATTACATACAAGCTTTTTTTTTTTTTTTTTTTAGGAGCATTAGCAACTAAGGCCATATTGCTCCGAGGATATGCGGTGGTCATTCCTTGACCTTTCTGCATCCTCCATATTTGGTGGTCACGGGCTCGAACCCCGGTCTAATCAAGAAGCGTGCGCTACACACTGCTGCTCCTGCCCACCTGGCTACGGAGGCGCCTACATACAAGTTAAACTTAAACTAAGATATGTAGAAAAAAATAAAATTGTACTTCTGGTTAGTAGCACAAGATTTCTTGTGGCCAAAAAAATACAAACCTTTGTATTAAGACAGTTGCAGACAGAATAAATGCAATAGATGGAAAGAAAATTTGTGATAGTAGTAGTAGAAGCATGTGATGCAAGAAAGAAAGCTTATGTAATATCAGCCAAAAAAAAAAAAAAATACATTTTACACATCCATTCCCTCTAAAAGTTTGTCTAGTTCCTCCTTGAATTTATTTAAGCTATCAACTTCCACAACGATAGATGGAAGTATGTTCTGTGTGAAGAATCTGTGAGACACCACGTCTCTGATACCCCAACAATATCTGCTTTTGATGTTTTTGGCAATACCTCAAATTCATCAAATTTATTTACCAAAATCCTAGCACTGGTGTATATGCAAGTATACATGCACCTGTTCATATTCTTAGCTACCCTAACACAACCCAGTGTGTTTACTTGTACCACAATGACTCCCTGCAGTCTCTGAAATATCCTGCATCTTGTTTTCCAGGCTGCTGCTCATTCCAATAGAAGCAGAGCAAGAATCACTTTCACCTATGCCACAGCAGCTACTGTTAATCTTTTAGTCTGTGAATCCCCGACCTAGCAGTTTTCTGACCCACCTAACACACCTCAATAGCATCAGCAAACACTCTTGCACCCTTCTTATTTTTTATGTAAACCCCAAACACGAGAGGTATTAAAACCTATAGTACTTAGTACCGTGCTTGGGTTGGAGGTTGAGAAGTCAAAAGAAGATATTTGTTCACATTGGACCTGAACTTTTGTAGACTGTAATTTTCAGGAAATACGTATGAAGGAAGGTTGTTCCAGAAAACGGCAGTTGAATGAATAAACGAGGAAGATGAAAAGTTGGTTCTGTGAGTTTGGAGTTGAACAGTAAATGGATGTTGGCTGGTGGCGGCACGTGTTCGGACTGTTTTGAAAGAGAGAGTGGGAATTATAGAACCAATTCAGAAGAACAGTGCCCATGGAAGTATCTGTAGAAGAGGCATGCAGCAGAAACAGTACGTCTATGAGACAGCGAGTGCAGAGACTTTGTTAAAGATGAATCATTAATTAACCTAACTGCCCTCTTCTGAATGGAATCGAGAAGCCTGAGAGAGGTTTTTGGGGCACCACCCCAGATGTGGGAACAATATTCCAATGCAGGGCGGATTTGCGATTTATACAGAGTGAGCAGCTGTTTGGAAGAAAAGTAACGCCGAGAGCGAAAGAGAAAAACAAGTTTTTTAGATGCAGAGGAAGCAATATTTGTAATGTGCTTGTGCCAAGAGAGATTAGAAGTAAGGGTAATCCCCAAAAGAGATATATCATTTTGCCTAGAAATCGGAGTGTCACCAAAGATAAGCGTAGGAGCAGAAGAATCCTTTTTGCGAGATATAAGACAACACTGAGTATTAGAAGGGTTGAAATCAACTAAGTTGTCTTTGCCCCACTGGAGAATTACCTGAAGATCGGCATTTAAGGAATTGGTAGCAGATTTTCGAGAAGTTAAAGCTGATTGAGCAGGACAAGGTTTCTCAAAATGGAAAGTGGAATGCAATGTGCTATCATTGGCAAAACTATGGATAGGATTTCCACTCAATGGAAGAAGGTCATTAATATACAAGAGGAAAAGAGTGGGGGAAAGAACTGAACCTTGGGGGACACCGGCATTAGTGGAGAAGTCAGAAGACAGAGAGCCATCTACCATCATCCTCAATGAGTGATCAGAGAGAAAACTGGATAACCAATTACTAAAAAAAGTTGGCAAACCATAAGATGGAAGCTTGTTTAGATCCAAACATGATCGAAAGCCTTTGAGATGTCAAGAGCAACTACTTGTGTTTCACCAAACCTTTCCATTGAATTAATCCATAAATGGGTAACATAAGCCAGAATATCACCAGTGGATCGACACTGACAGAATCCATACTGGCGATCGTTGATCAGATGGAAGATTTCTAGGTAGTTTAAGAGTTGGAGGTTAATTAATTTCTCCATTACTTTAGAAAGAGTAGAAGTAATTGCAATGGGACAATAATTGGATGGGAGTGATTTATCACCCTTTTTAGGAACTGGCCGGATATGAGCAAATTTCCAAGCAGAAGGAAAAACACCTTTGGAATAAGAAAGTGAAAAAAGGCGGCAAAGAATAGGAGTAAGTTCAGGAGCACAGGTTTTGAGAACAAGTGGGGAAATACCATTGGGACCTGGAGCTTTCTTAGCATCAAGATTCGTCAAAATCCTTCTGACATTCTTTTGACGGAAGACCACAGGGGGCATTGAATGGAGAGTATTGGGAATTGTTTTACCAAGATCATTAATACATGAGTTGGAAGAAAAATGGGATGCTAGCAGGTCAGCTTTATCCTTGGCTGAAGTGACAACAGAACCATCTGGTTTGGACAGAGGTGGTAGCAGAGATGGGCAAAAGTTGTGGCCAATAGCTTTGGCAAGAGACAAGAATGCTCGGCTACCATTAGGGCAAGAAGCAAGTTTTCTACTCTTAGCCTGTTCAAACTCTAGTCTGGACTGGTTAACTGCTTTACAATTGTTGCGAGCTTTGGTGTACACAGAAAATGAATCTGGAGAATTAGAAACAAGCCAATTACGATATGCAACATTCTTCTCTTGAACAGCCTTAGCGCATTTATTGAAAAACCAAGGTTTAGATAAAGGACGAGATTTTAAAGTGGAGTGTGAGATAAAGGATTCCATTCCTGTAAGAATAATTTCACTGACACGATCTGAGCAAACGTTGACATCAGAAGTTTTGAAACAGTAATCCGACCAAGGAAAAGAAGAAAAGAAGTCTCACAGGTCATCCCATTTTGCATTCTTGTAATGCCAAACAACACGAGGTTGGGAATAGCCATGCGATAAAGGTTCCATTGGAGAAGAGACAATCATAAAGTTGTGATCTGAAGTGCCTAAAGGACCTCTCACTTCGACTGCGTACTTAGAAGGGCTGTTTGTGAGAAAAAGATCAAGCGTATTGGCTGTATGATTAGGATTGTCCGGTATTCTTGTAGGTAAATGAACAATCAGTGCAAGGTCATTAGTAATTGCAAAAGCCTCAGCATCACGACCAGCTGGGTCGGTGTGAATAGAAAATGGAAGCCAGCTGGAGTTGTGAACATTATAATCACCAAGAAAAATTACCTCACTGTTAGGAAAGTTGGACTGGAGAAAGTCAAGTTGCAAAGAGAGGAAGTCAAAGAGCTTCAAGTGATTAGTGGAGTTGGGAGAACGGTAGAGACAACAGATGAATTTGACACAATGAGGTAAAGAGATTTTAAGCCAGAGAAGATCAAAGAGAGGAGATTCCAAATTGCCAAGTCTCTGACAGGGAATAGCAGAACGGAGATATGCACAAGTACCACCTTTGAGGTGAAAGGAATCTCATACAGCGAATAATTTGGGCATCTGAGATGAGCAGTAGTTGAATCAACCAATAACTGAGATTCTGTCAGAAAAAGTGCATGGGGTTTGGCAGACTGCAAGTGGAAATGGACATCGTTGAGATTAGAATTGAGACCACGTATATTTGTGAAATGAATTAGGAAGTTCTTGGGAGGTTTAGATCTTTTTGCAGATAAGCTTGCTCTATTAGTTTGACAATTCGTTGTGTATTCAATAGTAAGAAAATGTGGGTGGGACATGCTGTATGAAGTAATGAAATTTTTGGATATGGCGTACACATGGTGGTAAGAATATACCCAGATCCTTGACATAACGTGGCCTCGACAATGCACCCCGCATACACACTACTCGGACTCTCTCCAGTCACTATCTGGCAGAGTAGAGGTAGCAAGATTATACACTAGCTGATCCGGAAGCCTCCTAGAGAGTTACCAATAGGTTCGGTCCGGTGTACTAACTAGCGGCCGGCCTGCGAACACCGTTTTAGAGCTGTACCCTCGAAATGTAAGGAAGATTGGATCTCGCCACGATGTTCAGCATAACCTCAAAAGGCATCAATCATACTGCATGATGGAAGAGATAGGGAAGGGTTGACCGGAACTTAGCTCTAGAGACTAAACATGGGTTCCACCACTTCAAGCCTCCAATAAGAGCTGTACCCTCTGCACTGGTTGATGAGAGTCATCTACCTCCTAGTACTGCCTGGTAACATAGAGGGGCGCCATTCCTCCATGTGGTGTGGGCGCCACACCTGGACCCCTGCTTACGTTGGTTCACACCTGGGTGGTCACCCACCATGTACTTGTGCATGGAGGTTATACCCAGGATTACTAACAGTCCCACCATCGTGAAGGTGCAAGCAGAGGATTTGGCTACCACAGACCGTCCGGACTTCGCCGAAATTGGGTCCACGTGACTTGAGTGTCACCCGAATATCAGTTCCATCAGCGTTTTAGACTCCCAGGTAGCAAGTACAGCTTGTCTGGCATATCTGAGAGAATGTCTGTGACAATCTCAAGGACCATTTTAAGTATATCCCATCCCTGTAGAAGCAGTCTCTCCTGTTAACAAACACAGACCACTTTGAAAAAATTTCTACCCCATGAGCCTTGCACAATCTTTCCAGGGCAGATTTGATTGACAAGGCTCTCATCATGTACTCCCTCCTATCGTGTCTGGACAGAATTGCAGAAACTTTCAAATTTAAACTAACTCATGACTATTTTTCATCATTGATCTGTACTTGTTAAGTAAATCTGCAGATCTCCTACTCTTAATATGATATCTGTTTTACAATGTCATCAACTTTTGCTACTGGCAGAAGGTGATGACAGGATGGTGATGTGGAGTGATGACATATTGCCTCATTGAGTATAAAGACTGGTGAAATCTGTAGCCAGAAAGGGGTAAATGCATGATCTATCAGACTTTAAAAAAGGTCTTATCATGGGCACACATTTAGCATGAGCCACAATTCAAAAAGCAAAAGACAACTGGTTTCTCAAAAGCATCCATCTCAAAGATTTTTAATGACTGTAAGATGAGTGGTTCTTCCCCATCTCAAAACATAAATGTATCAGATATACTTCAAGAGCAAAGCTGTCATACTCTAAGGAGGACTGTACAGAAAAATTGCGCATCCAGTGTGCAGCAAATAACATTTGAATTCAACCAAGCCCAGAACTGTCCTATTTTAGCCTGAACTATTTGCAAGGAATTGAAGAAATTAAGTATTGGCAGTTGCCTGCCACTTGTTTCAGAGAAAAATCTGCTTGCAGCGGTGCTGAGAATATCATGATTGGACAGTGAAACAGTCATGTGGTCAGAAGAATCATGATATACTTTGTTTTGCATAGATAGTAAGCAGAGAGTGTTTCGAGAACTTTGTGAAGTGATGAACCCAGCTTGCCTTGATAAGACAACCAAGGTATAGGGAATGTTTTGTAGGTACAGACTGGGTCTGTTGATACTGGTGGAAGGTCGAATGTCATCCAGGGAGTACCTGAATTTTGTATCAGATCTACTGTACCCTGCAGTGTTACACTTTTATCCCGACGGTGACGGCCACTTTGTGGATGAGAGTGCATCGTGCTAGGGTCATGCAAGACAAGAAAGGTTCAGAGAACATGACACCGATTTCCACCATCTTCCATGGTCCCAGATTCATCTGATCTCAATTCTATTGAGAAAGTCTTGGATATGCTGAGAGAGCTATTTGGCAATGAAGTCCTCTTCCTTCAACTTTGTTGCAGCTAAGCAATATTCTGCTGGAAGAATGGTTACAATTAGACCAAAACGAAAATACCTTATAGAATCTGTGTTGCTCCGTACACTTGCCATTATTAGAAACAAAGGCAGCCCAATTCAATACCGAATAAAGATTTTTTTTTTTTTTTTTTTCAGTCTGTAGTTTAGTGTTTGAGCTATTTATCAAAAAAAAAAAATCTGGTGTGTACAGGTTAACTACACTGCTGTCTGTCTATATACTAATATATGTGATTGATCCTATTTTCTGAATACAGTTATTTATAACACGAGACAGGAACTATTAGCAGTTCTAAAAGAAACCTGTCAGGAATTCTTTCAGAAGTTGCAGGAGTGTTGGAATCATTTATTGCTGTATCAGGGAGACTACTTTGAAGGAGGTTTATCCAAGTAGCCAGTACATCATTTCCCAAATATTAGTTCAGCCCCTGAACTTTTTTGATTATCGCAAAGCAGAAGAGGCATGATTATAAAATCTTGTGGGAAAGGAATATAATTTATAATTGTTTCTACATATACTTTTTTTTGTGAGGAAGTAGTGGGGGGTTTCTTAGTGGTAGCATTCATGGATCACTAAAATCTTTCATTTGATCCTAAATTTCCTCCAATTCCATTTACTCTTTCATCACTTGATAAAATAGTTGAAGTTAGCATAATACTTTCAGATAAACAGACTGCAATTGAAATCATGATTCCTCCCATGAAAATTTATTCTATTACTGAATGAATTGTGTACATCCATTTAGTGAACGATATAGTTCAGACTGGTCAGAACCATATATGTATATATATAGAGAGAGAAAGAACAAGAGTAAGAAGTAGAAGGGAATCAAGGAAAGAGAAGAATGATGATATCCAGCCCTCAGGATCCTGGGTGTGCCAAGCCCATACTCACCAGATGTGAGCCCCCCCCCCCCTCTCTCTCTCTCTCTCTCTCTCTCTCTCTCTCTCTCTCAGGGTAACTCTGAAATTTTTTTTTTTTTT
Organism: Mastigoproctus giganteus; assembly: GCF_048544385.1. Lineage (NCBI taxonomy): Eukaryota > Metazoa > Arthropoda > Arachnida > Uropygi > Thelyphonidae > Mastigoproctus > Mastigoproctus giganteus. Next base: position 216,282,592 of record NC_143580.1, on the reverse strand, counting down.
TTTTTTTTTTCCCTTTGGCTGGTGCAGCAAAAGCCTCAGGCTTCCTTGTCCGATGATAATAAATACCCCAGGGGCTCACATCTGGTGAGTATAGGCCTGGCAAACCCAGGGTCCTGAGCTGGATATCATCATTCTTCTTTCTTGGTGATTCCCTTCTACTTCGGACTCTCTCTCAGGGTAACACGGGATTTTTTTTTTTTTTTTTTTTGGCTGGTGCAGCATAAGCCTCAGGCTTCCTTGCACCTTATGGCTAATAATAATAATATCTTAAAATAAGCCAGATATGATTGCCTTGCAGCAGTTTTTATTCAGTCACTACTAAAATGGCGACTTGAAATGGAGAATTTTACAAAATGGTATTCTCGTCAGGATTATAGGATCAGTTGGTCTTGGCGCATTATAGCCCTAGCTGCTAATGCGCCAATAAAATCGAAATCAAATCAAATCAGATCAGAAGGCAGTTAATACATAAACGCCAGACAAATTCGTATGGCGAACCGTAACGATGTTCCAGCTTCTTATTCGAATTTGAATAAGAAGCTGCAACATCGTTACATCAGTTGTTTACTGAGTATAAAACAAGCACAAGATACGAGTACCTCAAATACTCCTATTTTAATATCTCAAAGATTCGTATGTGTGTGCAAGGGGTGATAATTCTTCTCATTAAAACAAAAGAGAACGAAGGAACGGTTACCAAGTTTGTTTTCATTTTCTGTGCTTGAATGATACTGTGAAAGCTTCACTGTTCATCCATATTTAATTAGGAAGACTTGTTTAGTTATTCAGAGAGAATATATTTCAGCGAAGAAAATTTTATGCTCAAGAAGTTTGAGACCAACGCAGAGATTATATTGGTGTCGTCATTCGTCCGAAAATGCTCGGTGCTCCCGACTGCTTGCCGCCTTACGCTGCCATCGATCTAAAGTTCATGCACTGTTGAACTTCGTGTGAAGAAGGTTACTCTCATGACTAGTGTTCTCTGTTCAAATTCTATTTCTATATTCTTATACAAAAGGTGATATATATATGATATATTAATTTTAAGTTTCTTTGTGGGTACGAAGGAGGGAAAAATATCAAAATTAGGGATACAAGACTAAATTGACGCATGAGAAAGTCTGTGATCTCGGAGTCAGGTTTATGGTTGCGTCGTTGTAACGCTTTGGTAAGTATTATGTTAGGAAAGGAGTAAGAAGATGAGGGGAACGGTTTCAATTACTCTGCCAGTAATCGATCCCGTGAAGTTTGGCAATACGTTCTAAGGATATTTTTGTAGTGTTATTAGATGGAGGCGTTTGTGTCCCCTGTAGTAATAATAAATAATGTAGATGCACGATCAACTTTGAAATTTATATTGCTGCTTGCAATGATGGTTGTGTCATCATCAATGTAGGGCGAAGAGAATGTAATTTGAGTTCTTTTCTAGGGCTTTTAAGAATTCTTGTTATATTGAAAAACAGGTTGTATTCTCAACCAGGATTGGGCCCAATTAGCGTAGTTATTTATTCAATTTTTAGTGTACTTTATGTTTATATTATTTTGATTTCTGTTTGTAAACATAACCCGGATGTATCCTTTTACGCATAGCATATGCGTTTTGCGGAACGGTTACTGTAGCGTGTGTTATTTATTAAAAACCAGATTTGTCCATGCCATTAAAATTTTTGGTGTTTGAATATTTACATTTCGACTATAAAATTTTACTTTTTAATCATTAATTAATTATTGTGATTATTCATGGACTGTCCTGGGATCTGTAGTTTCTTGTATTATGCAAACGATCACTAGTTTTATTTTAGATCTGTACAACAGAAAATTCAAGTAATTGAAATGGAAAAAAAAAAAAAATTAAAGGTCACAAGGGAGTGGCAGTGTACAGGGCATAAGTCATGGTGGTATCTGAGGAAGAAGAAACACATCTAGTTTCCTTTGGGAAAGATAAACAGTGGCAGATTAAGGATAGTTAGGGCCCCTAGGCAAATTATAATTGGGGCCCCCCAAAAAATAATAATAAAAAAGCCCCTAGGCACGCGCCTTATTGCCTTAATGGGTAATCCGCCACTGAAGATAAATACATGTTTTGGACTAAATCCAGGCCTTATAGTATATATAAACCCCAATTCCAGATTTATATTAAAAAAAAGTTGCAGTTATCAAAGAAAATATTATTTATTATTATTGGTTAATAAATCAACATAAATTGGTTTCTTTATTTACAATAAAAAATATAAACATTAACACAACAAAAGAATTTCATAGTAAGAGGAAAACTAGGTTAAGCATTCAGTTTGCCTCTTAAATGGAACGATCAGACTGGGGTTCGAGCCCGTGACCACCAAATACGGAGGATGCGGAAAGGTCAGGGAATGACCATCGCATATCCCCGGAGCAATATGGCCCTAGTTGCTAATGCTCCTAAAAACCAAAAAACAACAACAACTTAAATGGAACACAAACAGTTGTGTAGAGTCTATAATATAAAATTATTTGTTTATTATAAAAATTTTTTTATTGAATTGAAAATTACCTATTATTAATTATTTACATAGTTTATTTCATTTCATATTTCTTGTGCATTTTCCCCTGCTAATTTTCTGTTATTCCCTTCCTCTAATTTCTGACATTTCATCTAGCCATCCACTTCCCCTTAAGAAAAAAAAAAAAATTCAGAAAACTATTTACTTGCAATGAGCCAAATTTTTGAAGGCTGCTCATGCAGATATGTTTCCTGTAATTTGCACTGCCTACCCATGAGGGTAGGGTGAGAGATAAATTATGATTGCTAGATTGAGTTGCCTTGTGCCACTTCTTGGTGCTGGCTATGTGATCCAGTGGCTGGAAGGTGCAGCCATAAGGAAGGAGGTTGTGGGTTCCTGTATGCTGCCACAAAAAATGCATGTTCCATTTTGAATTGTAGCACCTGAAACCTGGCTGCTGTTAATAACTAGTTCAGTATGTTTGTAGTCACAATGAATATGTCAACTCCTTTTGGCCTCAGCTGTATCAAGAATAAACAGTAATTTACATTTTATTTTTTTAATTGACTTTTATGAGCTTTATTTTTTTAATTGACTTATTTTTATTATTAGTTCAGACTAATAATAATTGTATACCCCTCCCCAGTTAACCTAACACTATTCTGCGTAAAACACAAATCTTTGTGTCATTAGTACACAATTTTAAAAATCCACGCAGATGTTGTTTCTTAATTAGGATCTACTTATCAGTAAAAGTGTTCCAGACCTTATAGTATATATAAACCCCAATTCCAGATTTATATTAAAAAAAAAAAAAAAAAAATGTCAGATGCGACTTGAATAGCCACATTAGGTCTATATAAGGAAAAATCTGTTACAAGCCTGCTGTGCATTTCATTGTTATTTACTAATGTTACATTAGGTTGGAATACTAGAATGAATAAATCATCACCTCCAATCAGAAAAGGGCTCAAGCCTTTTTCTGATTGGAGTTGATGAGACTCTGAGCGACAGCAATGTGAAGTACAGTGTTATTCATTTAACTCTTTCCAGAGTGAGTTTTTCATTAGTGGTGGGATGTATGGAATGAAGTAAGTTTCTTTTTGAAATTTTGTAAAAATGAAAACACTATGCATAAATGATATAATTGGGAAAGGATGTTACGTAGCTTCTATCCACACAGAAAAATTTATACTGTATATATTAATATAATATAATAATAAAATAACACAATTATAGCATGTGAAAATTCTTAACAAATGTTTTATTAAACTCAAAAATAAAATAAAAATAATAAGGGAGAGAACAAGAGAGAGTAAGGAGATGAAAGGAAAGAAGGGGAAAAAAATTGGAAGGATTGATGAGGTGAAAAACAAAGAAAGAAAGTAATGGAGGAAAAATGAGAGATAAAAAGGGGAGAAAGAGAGAAGGAAAGACAGGTTTAAAAAAATGTATAAGACATAAAACATAAATTGAATCAAGAAAGGATGTTGTTGCACAAGTCACAACCCCAGCATTATCATCAAGTGTTAACCTGCCAGAATTGAAATCAATAACAGCAGCATAATGTCTCTATTTCTGATGTAAAATACATGCCAACAAATTATAAGTATAAAATGGAATTTGTAGACATTTTAGGTTAAAATTAATAGAAACCCAAAATAATAAAATCAAGTTGGCACCGTTATTTATATTACAGTACAGGAAACAAGAAGTTTGGTTCCTCCAAAGTGTATCATTTATGGTATGAAGATTGGGGGGGGGGTTCAGCAAGAAACCTGAAACGTCACCTGCTAACAAATTAGTGTAGTATTGAGCTTGTATTATATATGAGTTTAATAAAATCTCTTTGTTAAGAAATTTCACATGGTATAATAGTGTTATTTTATTTTTATATATATGTATGGTATAAATTTTACTGTTTGCATAAATTCTTTTAAATATTTACTTTTATTTTGACTTAGTTACCTAATATTAGAATGAAATCATTTAAAAAAAACAAAAGGTAAAAAATTTCATAATCTTGTTACTTTTCTTTTTTTATGTGATACTATCTTCTGTGTCTATTTATGTATCAATTGATTCAATTTCATTCAATACTTGATTCAGTTTCTGGATCTGAATTACAGAAAATTTCAACTCTTATAAGCCAAAATTGCACAGTGATGGCTGACAGCAATGATCTCTTATTAACTTTATCTACAATTATAGAATCACAGATAAGAGATAACAGCACTTAAAGATTTCAAGACGATTTGTCAAGGGACACTTTATTTGAAATGTACTTGAAACAACCTTGAAAGACTTATACATATGTATTCAGGAAAACACGAAAAGGTTAAAACAAAACTCTATATGCAAGAATTAAAATAATGCCAATTCAAAATTTGCAGTGGTATTATTTAATAATAATGCTTTTATGTAGGTATACATTAATCCAATAAGTGTTGGAGATGTCCACTTTATGCATGTAAACATGTATCTGTCCAGATTATCATATCATCCACTTGCCAAAGTGGCACAGGGTTCATTTTTGATCACAATTTCAATGTTAAGTTCCCCAATGATTGTGGATTATTGCTATATGCTTTTTCTTTTAACATTTTCCACACAAAATAAAAAAAATCTACAGATTTTACGAGAATGTAGTGGCAATAATCCTTTTGAAATAATGCACTGGCCAAAAAATTCTTCAAACATATTCATAGTCAGGTTTCATGTATGATGTTATTCAAAGGTAATAGTTTGAGATATGCATCCATTATTAATATCAACTAAAACAGAAACAAGATAAAAGGTTTATTCCCTTCCTTTAAAAACAACTGAATAATGAATGTTCATTTTAATGCTTCTCATTAGCAGTTTATTCAGAAGGGTAATTAAACAATATTGGAGTCAGCAATAAGCATTCTGGTTCTTTTGTACACATCTGTTCCAATTCTTATACTTTAACTGTTAGCTTCATTCATGCAGCAAAATTCAATTCCATTAATTCTATTTCTCTGATTTCTTCTGTTTGAGAGAGAGTCACATCTTTCAAAAAAAGAAGCACTTCAATATACAGCTCTTTGGTCACAGTTCAGCCTTCTGATGTGAAATTGAAGGGAATTATGCTGTTTTGATCAAAAAAGAATTCAGATATGCCATGTCTTTGCTTTTGTCTTTTCAGAATTTCATCAAGTCCTTGTTATATATATATATATTTTTTTTTTTTATGAAAATCCCAAACACGAAAGGTATCAAAACCTATAGTACTTAGTACCGTGCATGGGTTGAAGGAGAAGTATGGGGGAAGGGAGATGCCGGAAACTTTGCTCTAGAGACTAAACATGGGTTTCACCACTTCAAGCCTCCAATAAGCAAAGTGGTGGTATTTCACCGGTTGATGAAAGTCATCTACCACTTTATATCAGTATTAGCATTTCAGATTTTTTTGGTATACACAAAATTTAATTTGTTCTTGTTTGTACTGTTCATTCACTGACATTTTACCATCACCACATGCAAAAACCAGAATTAGATCTGTGACTTTTACACACTTGAACATGGACTACAACTGTGAGCTGTCTGTCAGCTTCTAAAAAAGTTAGAAACCACAAATATACAAGGGCAAGTCAATAAGTAACACACTATAAGCTGTAACATCTTTATTATCTGGGATATTATAACCATACTTCACATACGTAAAGTAGTCTTTCAACTTTATGAAAATATCACTCAATGTAAAAACAACCACACATTGCATTTCTCCAGTGTTTTTTCCAGGCAGTGAATGCACTTTGGTAAAAATCAGGACATTTACACCAGTGTTTAATATCAGAAATGAGTTCCTTATTACTCTCAAACACCTACATGCAGTTATGCTTTTAGTCTACCAAACAAGGCGCCTCCGTAGCCAGGTGGGAAGGAGCAGCAGTGTGTAGCACACGCTTCTTGATTAGACCGGGGTTCGAGCCCGTCACCACAAAATACGGAGGGTGCGGAAAGGTCAGGGAATGACCACCGCATATTCCCGGAGCAATATGGCCTTAGTTGCTAATGCTCCTAAAAACCAAATAACAAACAACAAACAAACAATCTACCAAACAAGAAAAAAAAAAAATCTGATGGGTTAAGGTCAGGGCTATAGGGTGAGGCATTATACTTCACCCCAGCTGGGCAGTCTTTGACGGTGTCATCTGTGCTGTGTACAGCCTTGCATTATCCTGATGAAACTTGATGTCCTGCTGATTCAGTTCAGGACTTTTGGTTTTCAGAGCTCAATTAAGCTTTTCCAGGAACAAGCAGTATCTTTTTTTTTGTTAGCCCTCATGCGTAGCACAGTTGGTAGGATTGCCATCCTCCCTACACCAGGTGGAAAAGACCTGAGTTTGAGTCCCATCAATTACAAGAGGAATTTTGTGGGCCTTTTTCATATCATGGCTGAGTTAGTTGGTCTTAGGTGAGCATAGCATGGTTTTTTTTTTCTTCCAGCACACAAAAAATCGATCATAGAACACACACAATTTACAGACAGTATACACAGAGCAATATGGGTTTAGTCGCTGATGCTCCTAAAACCCCAGTAGCTACAATAATAGTAATAACTTTCTTTGTTGATAGTTGTTCCACCTTACAAGAAATTGATAAAAATGATGCCATTTTGATCCCAGAAGAAGGTGGCCATAGTTTTGTTGATGATTTGGAAAGTTTTGGCTCTTTGTTTACAGGTGATGTTGGGTGTCCCCGTTTTATGAATTGTCATTTGGTTTGTGGGTCATAATGGAAGAGCCTTGCGTCATCACATGTTACGACCCCTTTAAAGCACTCAGGACTATCCTGAGCACCAAACCTCTCCAGAAGATCTTACAGATCTCCTTCCTTGCAGCTTGGGCACCTGCCAAGAACAGATTTTTCTGTACAGTCTCTTGATGATGGTCAAAACACTTTCCTTTGCCATTTTTGCAACATCCAAATGTTAAGTTATTCATATCCTGCCTCACAGTTTCTGTCCAAGTGTTTGCAACCCCCCCCCCCTCTCCCACTCTGGTTTTCTCTGGGACTTTGTTCCCATGGATGAAATTGAAGCCAAGAAGAAAGATTTAGTGATGTCTTGGAAATTCTGAAAAATTCACAGGAGATACTGGAAGCATATCTGAAAAAAGAAACATCTGTTTTATTTTAAATATGGTGTTACTCAGAGGTTATACATGGTATTACTCAAAGGTTATATTCATAACCTTTGAGTAACACCATGTATTCACTAATATAATGTTATTATCTCACTCTCTGAAATGTATGGGAGCAAGTAATAGAACATTAATAATAGTTACATGAAAAAGCATAAGTATTCTGTACAAAAATACAAAATTCTCATTTGCAGTGAAGTTATTCATAAATGGTGATCATATTATTGTAGACAATGGTGACGAACCTATGTCACATAAATAAAATTGACAGAGTTTATATTATATTAATGGTTCTAACTACAGTTAAATTAGTAATATGTCCTTGTCCACTGATATGCATTGGGAATGCTTTTTTGCTACAAGAGCAGTGCTGCTTTCCCCCCCCATAATAAATTCACTACTTAATATACATTATCTTGCATTGCCTCAGAGGTCTTGGAGGCCTCTGTAGCTGGTCAGGAGCAGGAGTGCATGTTCTTTGAGTAGACTGGGGGTTCAAGCCCCTGGCTTCTAAATATGGTTGATCTGCCAGCCAACCTGTACTGGACCAGCGTAGCAGAATATGGTCCATTTCCCTCAATACGAATTGTTGAGGAAGCTTCCATCTTGCAGTAGATTGATAATGGCTGCAGTTTCTTTTAATTTTTTTTTATCTTGCAATGTATGATTGTTTATATATACTTGAAGTGTCGTGAGTCACGGGCAGTTCCGATTGTCCCCGATACAATTTTTACTTAGTGTTATTAAATGGTCTTGGAATTTTATACAGATAAATTCTAATGAGCAGCATACTAAAATGTCCATTGTATAGGAAGGTAATAATTTCAAAAATAACAGAAAACAGCTTCAGAGTTTAAATTAAAAAAAAAAAGAGAGAAAAAAAAGTTTCGTGTAGAATTAAACACCACACCTCTTGCACTGAAGCAAGTTACATATTAAACCATATTTTTATTGTTGAATCAGAGTAATGATTTTTTTTTTTTTTTTGGTAGTTATTGGCGCATTGGCTTCTGTGGCCATAATACACCTCCAAGGTTTTTGCAGTACTTTGATCCAAACCCGAGGCGGGATTTGAACCCGCGACCTTTGGGTTGCCAGGTAGGCACTTTGCCCACCCGGCTAGCCCGGTCGGCAGTAATGATTTAGCTATATACTTAGTGCAGTGCTAACCTTAATATGAAAGCCTATAGCATGCAACTGCAACACAGCTTTTAGAATGTGGAAGGTTATTATGTAATGATTATGTGGATTCTTTGATTCTTAATGATGGTTGGAGACTCCATCATAATGGCCACTTTTTTTTCCAGACATTGAAAATGATCCCTTTATTTTTATATTTCAACCTTCATTCTTTTAATAGTGAGAGCTGAAATACCTATGAAATCTATTCAGTGATTCGTTATGAATTTATCTGGATGATTTTCTTTTAATTTATAGAATATGTCCCAGCTGAAAACCTTGTCAGACTGTTATATGCAGCTGTAGTATGATAGTAGCCAAGTAATTGATTGCATTGTTACTTGATGAGTAGATAATTGTTGGCATGAGATGCTTAGCACTTCAGGGAATGTGTAAAAAAACCTTAACAATAGCTGGAGTGTGGTTGTCTTCACTTCATGAAACAGTTTTTTGGATAAATGACAAAAAATACATGTAGTTTAAAATGAGAAACTTTAATAAACATTTTATTTTTAATTCTGACAGTATAATATATAATAAGATCAAAAACATTAATTAGAAACAGTGGTCTGATTATCCAAAAATTTTTTTTTCTAACTAAACCAAAAGAAGCAAGCATCTTTACATCAACAAAAATCAGGGCTACATTTGCATAAAAAATAATGAAACTAAAACTCTTAATTTACTATATGAGCAGTGTTTTTTTTTTTATGTACGTAGTGCCATAAAGAATTTTTTTATGGCTAATATTTTACAATTAAAAAATAGTTAATGTTTTGAAATTGAACGTGAATATCATTCTTGGGGAATACTAAAATTCACACTAATGTGATTCTATTAGATATTTAAATTCATAAGCTTCACTGTTTTCATTATATCAAATATACCAGGGGGCCATCTAGATGGTTAAAAAGCCTATACTATATATGAATAAAAAAAGTTATTAAATACTTTTTCAAGTCTAATATTTACAGTATTCCATTAATTGTTGGTAAACATAATGCTAAGAAGTGTATTCGAAATTGTGAAGTTACATAGGAAATTTATGATTTGCAAAGGTATACACCGATGAACCAAAACATTATGACCACCTACCTAATATGATGTTGGTCCTCCGCGTGCAGCCAAAATAGCTTGTACCTGGCAGTAGGCATGGACGCTACAAGATTTGTAAATGTGTCTTGTGTCATCTGGTACCAACACATAACCAACAGATCCTTTAACTCCTGTAAGGTCCGTGGTTGAGACACCACAGATCGGAGTTGCTGTTCCAGCACAAACCACAGATGCTCGATGGGATTGATGTCTGAAGAATTTGGAGGCCAGGGAAACACCTGGAAGTCTTCCTCATGTTCTGCGAACCAGTCTCGAACGATTTGGGCGGTGTGGCATGGCACATTATCCTGCTGAAAGATGGCACCACCAGAGGGGAAGACCATTGCCATGAAAGGGTGTACCTGGTCAGCAATGATATTTAGGTAGGTGGTAGACGTCAGGGTGCCCGACACATGGATGACTGGACCCAGGATATCCCAGTAGAACATCGCCCAAAGCATGATACCGCTGCCACTGGCTTGTTTTCGTCCCACGGTGCATCCAGGCACCATCACTTCCCCAGGTAAACGACTTGCGTGTACCCAGCCATCCACATGGTGCAACAGGAAACGTGATTCATCGGACCAGTTGACCTTCTTCCAGTCACTCAAGGTCCAGTTTCAATGCTTGCATGCCCATTGTAGGCACTGTTGCCAGTGAACCGTGGTTAGCATGGGTGCTCAGAGTGACCTGCGGCTACGCAGCCCCATTTTCAGCAGGGTTCGATGTACTGTGTGTTGTGACACATTACTCCCTTCACAAGCATTTCAATTACCGGAGAGTTGTGCGACAGTCGCCCTTCTGTTGCCACGTACCATCTGGGAGAGCCTTCACTCACCTCAAGCATCGATGAGCCATGGTCGTCCAACATCTCGCCAGCAGTTCAAGGGTTCCCCCTCCTTGGACCACTTTCAGTAGGTGCTGACCATGAGCACCCCACCAGCCGTGCCATTTCGGATATGCTCTGACCCAGTCGTCTGGCCATTACAATTTGGCCTTTGTCAAACTCACCTAAGTCCACTGCCTTTCCCATCTGAAGAACAAGAATAACACTGATTAATGGCACTCGGTATCGTGTGTTTTCTTTACCGTGTCCCGACCTGCGCACGCGCCGTGGCGCCTCTGTAGCCAGGTAGGCAGGAGCAGCAGTGCGTAGCACACGCTTCTTGATTAGATCGGGGTTCGAGCCCATGACCACCAAATACGGAAGATGTGGAAAGATCAGGGAGTGACCACCACATATCCCCAGAGCAATATGACCTTAGTTGCTAATGCTTCTAAAAACCAAATAACAACAACAACAACCGCGCACGTGCCGTAGTTCACCTGCAGTTGCATCGATTTGCATAACGACTCGCTAATCATAATGTTTTTCTAATCATTGATTATTATATCAATTATTTTCTGAATTTGTTTCTATATTTGTTATATTCAGATTCCTTCCATTAAGGAAGCAGCTTACAGGTTTTCTGTGTGTTCAGTTTTCTGTTTTTCTGGATGGAAAAGCAGAGTTTCCGGGAGAAAAAACTATGCTACCCTTGCCTGAGTCTGATAATCAACCACGTTGTGAAGAAGGCCCATAAAAGTGTCCTACCATTGTTATTGCTTATATAGGTTATGTTTCACATCATTTATAGACATTTCTTCGACATACAGGTAACCCTCGTATAACATGGTAGTTAGGTTCCTATACAATCTCGTGTAGTGCGAAACCGTGTTATATGGGACTAAGAACCGGTACAAAAAGGGGGGATACATTCCAAAAGCCAACAATAATACACCATTTTTTTTTTATAGCTACTGGAAACTTATTTTTATTTATTTTTTTATTATTATTATTTTTTTTTTTTTTTTACAAAATAGTAATAACTTAACAAATGTCATACAAACTGTGATACGTATATGTCAGATAATGTACGTTCTTTTAATTTTCTTCCTCTTCATCGCTGCTAAGCACAAACAAGAACATTTTCTTTGTCTACATCTTCTGAACTTTCTTTTGCATCTACTCTTCGTGTATCTTCTGCTCTCTCTAAAAAATCAGTAATCTGGGCTGGTTTCCTTTTGCTTGATAGATCTTTGTAAATTTAATGGTATGGAGCTAAGCATTTTTTTAAGCTCCATTTTGAATTTTGTGCTCCATTCATTCGAAGGATCTGCATTCAAAAAATGAGATTCTAATTTCTCGGCTAAGTTGATGCCTTCCCGTATGCTTTTTAGTGTAAAATTTGGAACTTCGGAATTTTCATCTGTGCTGTCATCCTCTGAATTGATTTGATTTACCTCCATTGTCATTTACACCAAATCTGCTTCACCAGCCTCTTTTCCTACCAGTAATTCTTGAACATCTTCAGTAGTCATATCATCAAAACCTTCCCTTCCTACCAACTTAGCAAGTTCTACTATTGCACCAATTCTATTTTCTGTCAGTTCAACCATATTTCCTGAATGGACTGACTCTGGCCATGCATTTTTCCAACACACAGTTAATGTTGATGGTTGATTTTACTTTGAGCGATAAAGCTATGATTCCGATACATTCCACAATTGAAAAATGTTTCCATTCTTCCATCACTTCAATAGATTCGGAATAAATTTTTTCCAAAATACATTGTAAAGATTTTCTGGTGTAATGAGTTTTAAAGGTAAGTTAAAGAAGTTGTATTAGGTGGTAAGAACAACTTTCAACATTTGGATGATTTAAATCTTTTGGATGGTCTGGCGCATTATGCATAGTAATAAAACCTTGAAATCTAGATTTTTTTTCCACAAGTTCAATAGCACAGAACCTAACATGGGGACTCCCCAACAAAATAAAATACTGGGATTTCCCAATATGTATTTAAATATATATATATATTATTGCATAACAACTAGCAAGCCAAAAGCAGGGACTCATAAAAAAAGAATGGAAATGTTGAAAAATTACATCCAACATAATAGCAGAGTTTTCCCTGCACAAAAGCTCAAAAATACCGTGTTAGAGTGAAACTGTGTTATACAGGGGTTGCCTGTACACTCCTTGTAATTGATCATTTTGTAAATGCGTTAGATAACTTTAAGTTGGCTACTTTTAGACTTTGAAGCTTTTTAGCATCATTATTTAGAGTTAATTACTTTCGGAATAGTGATCAGTAGTTATGAATTAAATTTTTTTTGTTTGTAACGTAAGTGGAAAATTGCTTTTATTCATATGTAATTTGTAACTTGAATATCGGTTTATGTAGCATTAGAATTAATATTGGTTTTAAAAAAAAAAAAAAACATTCATCAGATATAAATCAACATGCAGGAGAATAAACAACAGTGTACCCATTCCGCCTCTGATTCTTATATACAAACGGTTGTTGGCACTAACCAGACAGGAAATTTAACTTACAAATTTTTAAAGTTAGAAAAATAAAGTCCCCTATATATAAAAGAGAATAACTGGAAAAGAAGGAAACTGCTAAAAAGTCTTTTTCTATAGGCAGACTTTATTTTACTACTTTAAAAATTAAGGCAGTTTTCACATCTGGACGGTGTCAAAGAATATTGTTTGTATTTCTTTCCTGACCTCTAAAAAGGGCCAATTCTTATTATTATGTGCATTTTCTTCTTTATTTTTGTTTACACAATTAAGTTTTTTTGTATTTTGTTATTTTTACCAACTTGTATTTGAAGGGGCTGTATGTGTGCCGTTACAGGAGATTAATACAAGAAGCCCTTAATAGGCAGACTTACCATCAGTTCAAAGCTTATGCTGAGCAACAGGATCCAGGAAATCCCGAACAGGTAAGGATATCATAGATAAAGTTATTTGTGAATATACGAGAAGAAAAAAAATTGTTTTCATTATGTAAGGGAAATTTATTTATAGTTAAAATTTACGATCAGTAAAAAGCATTTATCAAATAGTTGAAGAAACTAATATAACATTTTTGGTCAGATAATGTTATCCAGTAGTAAACCTTATTTATTACAGAAAAACATTATATTCATTACATAGACAGAAAAAGTGTTATTTCTTAAATTATTTCAATTCCTGTGTTGAAATAGTACCCTGCATTCTTTACTTGATTAATGCATTGAGCCTATACTGCCTACTAATAGGGGTTTAATTATCATAAAGTTATATTTTTAATTGAAAGGTTTCTTCTGAACACTGCTTTGCTGCTCATTTAGATTTGATACATTTATTCACTGCTCAGCATGGCAATAGTTGAAGCTACTTGTCTGATGATGAAACCAGATAGTTCTGAAACTGGTCACAATATATTGGTCAGTTAAAGATAGAACCCTATGTAATGAATCAGAAAGTGTGCTTCTGGTGAAGCATTTTATTTTTCATAGTTCACATGCTATTGTGAAAAAAGACATGAAAATATTAATGTTTGTGTTGTACTGCCATACTTAGTGTATGGTCATTTGAAGCAGTGGGAAGTGTTTGTGATATGTACAAAGAGCATTATGGTCACCTGATCAATTTTTTTCTTCTGAAGTCATCAGTAAAAAAAAAAAAAAAAAAAAAATGTGGCAAGAAGACCATAAAAAGAGCATTTCATATATGTCACAATAGTCTGGGGTTTTCTGCAGTACAGAAAAGAAAATCTTAAAATTTATGAAAAATTTCTATATTTTTCATAATATTTCTTTCATAAATTTCAGTAAAGTTTGTATTTTTTTAATATTGTATTTTCAATATTGTATTTTTAATATTTTTAAAATTTTACATATTGTATTATTACAAAATTTTTAAAATTTTACATATTGTATTATTACAAAATTTTTAATATTGTATTTTCTGTTAAATTGTGAAAAGGTTTTGAAGGAAACTTAATAAAAAAAAAGATCTGAATGCAGATCAGAAGTTGGGGGGTGGGTGAATTGTGCAGACTTGCTTGAATTCTGGTCAGATTTCTTGAGGAATTTGTCCAGGATTCAAGCAAGTTTGCCAACTAGCTGATGACAACTATGGATTAAACTTGGATTCATCACAGTGATTCAGGGACCACTGTGATGAACAGTCCATAAAGGGTATCATGAAAGATCAAAAGGCACCATCAGATACTAGGGTGGTAGCATCAATTTATTGGGGTAAAAAAGGGAGTGATGCAATACCCATTTATTACCTTCAAAAAGGTAAATCCATTATGAGTAAATATTTCTTTGCTACTGAAATTTCTTGAGCAGTTAAAGCTCAAATATTGTGGAAAACTTTCCAGGGAGAGATCATCTTCCTGTATGATAATGCTTCCAGTTGGATAGAAATCATCAATAATTTAGGTTAGGAATTGCTGTCACATTCACGTGTTCTTCAGGTATGGTCTCTTTGCATTACTATCTGTTTCCCATGCATTGAAAAACATTTGAAATGGGAAACGCTTGGGACAGATAATGATATCATTTATGCAGGAGTGGATAGAGGTCCAGAAAAAGTCAAAGGAACATTGCATGAGTTTCTGGCCTTTAGAGATGACTGTGTTGAATAAAAGTTGCTTCATTCTTTCCATGGTAAGTCAAATATTTCTCATGCTTCTTTGAGTGAACCTTTGTTTGAAAGTTACAAATTTTCATTTTTAATTTTGTTTAAAAAAGATTACTTATATCAGATGTAAAAATTACCCTAAAAAAAAAATCTAGAGTATAAAATTTGTTGCATACGCTATTGCAACTTTACTGGTTGCTGTGAACTATTTGTTTCAGTTCATATTCTCATAAATATTTTGAAGGGTATGGTTATTCACATTATTCCCGATAAAGTTAACATACAGCAGCTTAGAGACTAAACCTTGCTTGTGTTTGATACCGAGCATAAGAGAGCAGAGCTTTCAAAACTTTTATCTCTATTAACTCTTCTAAAAATTTTGCAAATTCAATTGTTTGTACCAGGAAGGATGAGAATGTCAATATCTCATATTATATTAATTTATAAAGGCTAGGTCTGTAAGATTACATGCTAAAAAGCATGAGTGAGATTTCTGGCAGTAAAACTTGTTAGATTTTATATATAGATTTTTTTTTTCTGTCATTTAATATTCATTATAATAAGTTACTCATGACTTTTCTTTCTCTACCCAACCCTTTGCTAATAGCAAGCAATATTAATTAGACAACTGCAGGAACAGCACTATCAGCAGTATATGCAGCAAATTTTTCAGCAACAAATTAAAAATCAAAACAACCAACATCTAAACCAGCAGTGTCAGAATAATATGGCTTCTGACGTTGAAAGTAAACATAAAACTGAGGACCAACCAACTGAAAGTTCAGGAGGAGAAACTAGTGAAGAAGAATCAGGTTAGTTTTTTTAATTTATTTTTAAAATAAAAACTTTTAGTAATATTTCAGTGATTGTGAATGGAACAAGGTATTTTTTTATGATAATTAGTACCTTTGGTAGGTACTTTGAAAAACAAATAAGTTTAATGACATGTTTATTTTTTTCTAAATATCTGATATAAAATGTTCAGTTTGTTTAATCACACTGTTTTATATAAAGTTTTTTGTTTTTATGAGAGATTAAGGCTAGATTGAAATTGGCGAGGTTATCATTTCATTTGGGGAATGGTGCAGATTACATTTAACTCATCGGCAAACAACAAGGAAAAGCGTCATAACAATTTGTGAGCTATTAATTAAATCCCTTACATTAATTGCATACACCTCTTCACCAACATCCTGCACTTAAAAATAGTGTATCCTACCTTCTAACTAACCTAAACATCTATTTAAGCTTTTACAGGAAGCAATTGACATATCGGAAATACAGTCGGACCTCTATATAACGAAATTGATCGTTCCCTTGAAAAAATTCATTATACAGAAATTTCATTATAAAGAAATATGACCTTCCTTTTCAACAATGAAATATAGTAAAAGATGGGAAAGAATTGCGAATGAATAAATTTTCTAACATTTTAAAACAATTTATTAATGCATACATATTAAGAAATGACTATTTACATGATGCTCACAATTTATTAGTACACTTTTAAGAATTATGTTGTAAAATATTTGGCTATATTTTGGTGTACACTGGATTCTACTGTACACCGGATTCTACTGTCCGTTCATAAAAATGTTCACATTTGTTTAAACTTTAAACACTCAGATATATTTTCTGTTATATTTTCTTCTCACTAAAGGCCTCGATGCAAAGTTTCAAATGCTGCCAACATTTGTTTGGAAGGTTTAATATTGTCCTCATTTTCATCCAACTCATTGTTGATATTGTCACTGGTTCTTTAAATACACTCCAAAATGGCACCTCCGTAGCCAGGTGGGCAGGAGCAGCAGTGCATAGCATACGCTTCTTGATTAGATTGGGGTTCGAGCCCGTGACCACCAAATACGGAGGATGCGGAAAGGTCAGGGAATGGCCACTGCATATCCCCAGATCAATATGGCCTTAGTTGCTAATGCTCCCAAAAACCAAATAACAAACAACAAACAAACACTCCAAAATGTTGGAGTTGCTCGGATATTCAGCTACTATGACATCATATCAACTCCTAAAAATTCGTCAAGAACAATTTCTCCACTGATCAAACCTTGAACCTCGATCAAACCTCCCTTGGAACTCTTCCCAAGATTGCTCAATGTCTTCTAATAGTTCAGCCCTCTCATCTCTGTTAATTAGCATTTTAGCAAAACCTGCTTTCACAAAACAATTCTTAATCGTTGTTTCAGTGACATTTTGAATCCACACTTGTGCCAACTCTGATATGCACATCCACAAATCTATAATAGAATCTACAGGTTGGTTGGTTTCTATTCTCAGTATAATTTTTTTTCAGTATGTGCATTTTGAAATTCTTGATAATGCCTTGTTCCAAGAGGAAATCAAAAAAGTTTGCTACATAGAAAATTTCGCTATATGGAAGTTCGTTAAAGGGAGAGGTCTGACTGTATCTTGGTATGTTTCCCATCCAGAAAACAAACAAAAACCTTGGTGGTCTCCTTGTCAGCAAACTGAAATCTTTTGATCTTTCCTAATTCTGTTGATGCTCAGATTAACCTGGCTACAAATTGATACTGCACTATATTTAACTAATTCCAATTTCAGAATGAAAATTCATAATGCCCTCAGCAGTAAACTTGTATTACCTCTTTTGTGCACTTTTAATAAGGTACTACTATTTGGAATATTAATCTTTTATGTTGGCCCTGAGTGCCAAGCGATTTTCTTCCTGCGAATATATAGTGCTCTCCCAAAGTGTTATAGTTTTGTTTGTTTTCTAGCGTCACCTGTTCTTTTGTTTACTTGAAGTGGTTTTGTACTTTAAAGGATAAAACTAAGAACCGAGAGAGGAAATCTACCTTTCTTTTTTATTCTATATATTCATTACTAACCCTTTACTTACTTCAACAACCGCTTGGTCACTGGTGGCACTGCTCCTGTCCCCACGTGGCGGGGCTGGTAACCTGGGGGATAAGACAACCCCCGGGGATAAAAGGAGCAGAGATGGAAACAAGTGATTTTCCACTCTTAGAGCTGAAGAGCTCTCAACCAAATGACATTCACAACACTGACCATGACTTCTCTCTCTCTCTCGAAGAGAATGAAGAAAGACATTGGCAGACAGGAATTACCAGCATTCCTGATAATACATTCTCTGTCAACACAACCTGTGGGCAAGCTCTCCCCCTTTATCATTCAGAGATGCCTCAAACATGCCACAGGTTCACCAAAAATGGTGAAACGTCTCCAATCTGGAGATTTATTAATAGAGACCACCAATTTTCGACACTCTGAACTATTATTAAGTCTGACATCCTTGAGTGGAATCCCAGTTCAAATCACACCACATACCACCCTCAATTCTTCAAAGGGAGTGATCACTGAATGGGATCTATTGAACGTTCTTGAAGATGAAATAGCCCAGGAACTTAAAGAACAAAAAGCCACTCAGGCAAAGAGGATCATGATCCGAAAAGATGGCAGTTTAGTTCCTACCCGGAGTATAATTTTAACTTTCAGTTCTCCAAACCTGCCAGCTTCAGTCAAGGCGGGATATTTAAACTGTTGTGTTCAGCCATATATTCCGAACCCCCTAAGATGTTTTAAATGCCAGAAATTCGTCCATTCCCAGACAGCATGCCGTGGAGATGCAACATGTGCAAACTGTGGGTGTCAAACTCACACATAAGGCACCAACCCCACAGTGTCCAAATTGCAACGGCAGCCATCCGGCATACTCCAAAGACTGCAACCTCTGGAAGTTGGGGGAAAAAATACAATATAAAGTCAAAAAGAAAGTTTCCTACCAAGAGGCAAGAAAACAAGTAAGATTAAGTAATCCAAAATGTACTTGTGCCTCTGCTTCTTATAGTCACCAGTCAGTAGCATGTCAGACAGAAGTGTCCATCCCTCCAGATACATCGATCTCAGACTGGGCTCGATCAATGCAGTAATACACCACTGACAGTTCCATCCCAGAGACATCTTCATTGTCAAGCAGCGGAAAATTTGCAAAAATTAGATCCAGTTGAGGTGAAGAAATCTCGCCCCTCAAGCATGGACACAGATGATACCACCAACTCAGAAGATCTGCTTGGAATACATGCAGATGATGATATGGAAGGCAATGACTCAAGACGCCCAAATTTTTCAAGAAAAGAAAAATCAAAATCCGACAGATATAAACAAGCCACTCACAAAAAGCAAACAGTCTCCTCTTCCACTCACAAAACCAAATAATGGAACAAATCATACAATGGAATTGCAGAGGTTTTCGCAGCAATATTGATAATATATGTGAACTAATTCACCGTTTCAGTCAAAAACTATACTATCTTCAGAAAGGATCGATCTGAAACTAATAGCCCCCATGGAGGAGTAGCTATACGAGTGGAATCACGAGTCCCCTCCAGGCACATTCCATTGCAAACACCATTAGAAGCTGTTGCTACCCGTATAGTAATCGGTATCACATTGACACTGGCCTCAATTTATCTTCTGCCGAACCAATCATGTACAATTCAGCAACTGCTAAATCTAATTTCTCAGTTACCACCTGCATTAGCATTAGCATTAGCATTAGTAGAGGCATTTGATGCAAGAAAGCAAGCTTATGCAGCATCAGCCAAAAAAAAAAAAAAAAAGTAACATAAATAAATAAAAATAACCACTTCCACTTCACCCCTCTGTTCATTCGAAATACCTGTCCAGCTGAGCCTTAAACTTATTTAGGCTATCAACTTCCACGACAAGGGATGGAAGTCTGTTCCACCCACCAACCACCCGCTGGCTAAAGGCAAATTTCCGCACATCTATCCTACATCTGTCTTTCCTCAATTTGAATTTATGCCCTCTCAGGTGATTTTTCTGAGCTAGAGGAAGAATCCCATCAGCATTGAGCATGCTCAAACCATTCAAGGCTTTGTACACCTCTATCAGATCACCCCGCTGGTGCCTAGTTTCCAGACACTGTAATTTGCAAAACTTAAGCCTTTCTTCGTAAGAGAACCCCTTTGTCCCATTCACCAATCTAGTTGCCCTTCTCTGTACTCGTTCCAGCAGCTCTACATCCTTCCTGAAATGAGGCCTCCAGGCCTGTATACAGTACTCTAGGTGTGGCCTGACCATTGCCTTATACAAGGGAATAATCACCTCCTTATCCCTGCTAGAAAAATTCCTATATAATGCTGTAAATTCCTATATAATGCTATAAAAATTCCTATATAATATATATTCCTGCTATTTGTTTACTAGGAGATTTTAATGGGCATCATCCATTATGGGGATCTCTGGTCTCAGACGGACGTGGTGAACTCATTGAAATGTTACTTGACCGAGAGAATTTGACACTATTGAATTGTGTTATCGGCTTACCGACATATATCCATTTTCCTACTGGGTCAACCAGTGCAATAGATCTCTCAATTTGCTCTCCGATCCTCTTCCCAACTATAGAGTGGGCAGTACATGACAGTCCTCTAAATAGTGACCACTATCCGCTGATCTGTAGTATTCAAACCACCCATTCCAAACAAACTGAAACAAAAACAAAATGGAAATTTTCCAAAGCAAACTGGACAAAATTTACCAGCCATGTATCTTTTGATGATGACATCATAGAGTCTTCTGCTATTGACACTGTCACCGATCATAACACAATGCAGATACTAACAGCTGCAAAAGCCGCCATCCCACAGTCTCAAATAAGAAACCATCGGCATACTAATCACTGGTGGAATGGTGATTGTAACAAAGCGAAAAGAGAAAAAAACACAGCATGGAACATATCGTAAAAGTTTAGCAATGAAATTAGTGAAAGAATCTATATATACCTCAAGAAATAGCTCTCCTGGCCCTGATGGAATCTACAATATAACGATTCAACACCTCAATCAGAAATCACTAATTTCATTGCTAAACTTTTACAATAGAATATATGCAGAACATATATTCCCTACTTCCTGGTGACATTCTTACGTAATAACCATACCTAAACCTGGAAAAGACCATTCGATTCCTAACAACTATAGACCAATTTCTCTAACCAGCTGCCTGAGTAAGACTTTGGAAAAAATGGTTCACCATCGACTCATCTGGTACCTTGAATCCGAAAACATAATCAGTAATAATCAGTTTGGCTTTCCGAAGAATAGATCTTTCCTAGACCTCATGACCAAAGCCGAATCCCCATCATAAGAAATGCATTCATCAGGAATCAACATCTCGTCATGATATGCCTTGATATAGAGAAGGCCTTTGATACCACATGGCGCTACGGTATCCTAAGAGATCTCCATTCTATTCATATGAGAGGCCATTTACCATATTTTATTCAAAGCTTCCTTCTGCACAGATCTTTCCAAGTGAGGTACCAGCAGGTTTTATCTCAAACATACATTCAAGAAGGAGTCCCACAAGGCTCTGTTCTTAGTGCCACTCTGCTTGCAATACGAATAAACAACATCACAAACAGCATTCCAAATACCATTGACTCATATCTCTATGCAGGTGATCTTGCCATATCCTGCCATTCCCAGAATATGAACTATATTGAGAGGCATCTACAAATATCCATTAATAACATTGAATTATGGATGGCACAAAATGGATACAAATTGTCAAGCCACAAGCTATACATTCAGCTATACATTTCTGCTATACATTACATCACAGCTATACATTTCTGCATCAAGCGCACAATGCATCCTGAACCTGAGTTGCACTTGGTCGATCATCCACTACCAATTGTGAACAGTATTCACCCCCTAGGGCTAATTTTTGATAAGGAGTTAAACTTCCAGGAGTACATCAAGTATCTAAGAACCACTTGCACAAAGAAAACAAATATCCTCCGGGTCATCTCCAGTACATCATGGGGTGCCAATCGTTATACCCTGCTCCACTTATATAAATCTCTAATTAGATCTCTGCTAGACTACGGAGCACCTGTTTATGACTCAGCTAGGGAGAGCACCTTGGTCTGTCTTGCACCCATCGAACATTCTTCTCTTAGGATAGCCCTAGGTGTATATAGAACATCACCAGTTCAAAGTCTTTATGTTGAGGCTCACGAACCTCCACTTAGCATCAGAAGAAAGATGTTGCTGATGAACTACTCAGCTAAAATTAAAAGCCTGCCTACTCATCCAGTTTGGCCACTGTTGCATAATCCTCAATTGAAAACTCATTATGCAAATAAACCTAGAACAATTCGGCCTTCTGGTATCAGACTGCAGAATCTAACAGAAAGCTGGAATATTCAGCTTGATAATATCATCAGAGAAACAAAAGATCCGGATCCCCCGTGGACTAACTTCACACTTTCTTCTGATGAATACTTTGAGCAATGGGGTAAAGGGTCTATAGCAAATATTAACATCCAACAACTACATATTGCTCACTCACAAAAGTACCCCCACTTTACCAAGATCTATACTGATGGTTCAAAGTCTGACAATCGAATGGGTGCAGCTGCTGTCTTCCCTAATACAACTGTTTCTATTTCACTTCCAACCGAATGCAGCAGCTATACTGCTGAGCTCCATGCCATTAAGCTTGCTCTGGAAAACATCTCGCTAATGTCAATAAATAAAAGTATAATATATACTGATTCATAGAGTGCTCTTTTAGCTTTGAAAAGGACTTCCCCACCTAAAAATCCTTTATTAAAGCTCATGAAACATAAGCTGATGCGTCTTCATGAGCATCAGAAAACTTATCTTTTCGTGGAGCCCTGGCCACAGTGGTATTCCAGGAAACGAACGTGCAGACAGTGCTGCTAAGTATCCTTCCATCATATCCTCAACAAATGACCTAGTCCCATATCCTGATTATAGACATAATATACGAAGAACATCTATGGAACGATGGACACGTCTGTGGAAAATGCAAACAAATAACAAGCTATTCCAAATAAAACCTGAACCACAATTATGGACTTCTAGCCTTCGTAAAAATAGAAAAGAAGAAGTAATCTTAGCCAGAACTCGTATAGGTCACACTCACCTCACACATCTCTATCTGCTTACAGGAAACGATCCTCCGCAGTGTGCGCTCTGCTTGTACCCACTTACAGTAAAACATATACTCCTTGAATGTAACTTGTTCAGCAGTGCCTGATGAATGTCTTTTAGTTTCATTTCAGATCTACAGCAACCTCTCTATGAATAGCATAATAGGTAAAAAAGCAATAATTTGGGAGGCGCAATATGGCCTAAGTAGCCCTTGCGCCAGAAAACACCACAACAACAACAACTTTTCTGTTTATTTTTTCATTTTTAGTTTTCATGTGCTGTCAGCTCTTCCTCAGTTCAGTTTTTGTCTATCATAATCAGTTATATTACATTCTCTTCCTTTGAGCATTGCTACAGTCTTTAATTGTGGTAATTAAGTATTGTCCTTTGTGCACCATATTCCATGTCATGATACAAACACTTTATTATTATTATATATATTTTTTTGCTTTTATTGATTATTTATCTATAATTTGATCATTTTGTATGGCTATAATGATATAGCAGTTATACTTTGTTGTTATTCTATTATTTTGTATCATCACCTAGATGTCACTTAATTGAAACTTGTGCTCCCTGTTTGTCACTAGCTGTGTAAAGAAAATGCCCAAATTCTGTTTATGTACCGATAGGCTAATTAACTGATCTTATTATATGAGAGGTGTTTGAAAAGCCTGTGACCTGATTACGAACTATTTATTTGGGAGACTGGTAACATGTTACTTTTTGGCATAGTCCCCTTTCGAGGCAATATGCTTTTTCCACTGATACTGCAATATGTTGATTCTATCTGCAAAGAAAGTTTTCTCTTGGGCCTCCAAAAATGCATCCATTGTAGAAGTGATGTCACTGTCAGTGGGAAAATGGATGCCAGCCAGTTATTTTTTCAAATTAGGAAATAGCTTGATGGTGCTAGATTTGGCAAATATGAGGGATGGTCTAAGATTTTAAAGCTGCACTCATGCAGTGCATCCCTGGCAGTGGCAGAGTTGTGAGCAGGTGCATTGTCCTGGCGGAATGAGGTCCCTATGCTGAGTTTATCTCAGAATTTGTCTTTGATGTTTTCATGAAAATATCTCTACTTGGTTTGCATAATATGCCCCTGTGACTGTCTGGCATTGCTGAAGGTAATCCACTAGCAACACTCCATCAGCATCCCAAAAAACTGATGCCATCACCTTGCCAGCAGAGAAATTAACTTGGCTTTCTTTTGAGAGTGAGAAGAACTGTTTCTGCTGTTTGAACTTTCCTTTGTCTCTGGCTGAAAGTGATGGACGCACATCTCGTCCGTTGTCACAAACCTTGAAAACGATGCAGATGTTCGTTTCCCTTCACTTCGCTTAACAACTCTTGTACATTTTTGATCTGCTGTCAACAACTGTGGAAATCATCATGCTGATGCCTTTTTTGCAATGAGAACCTCTGTTATTAGTTGCTACACACCTTCAGATGAGATGCCTACGACAGTGGCAATGTACCAAACTGTCACTCGTTGATTAATCAATGCCAGATCATGCACACATGAACAACTGGAATGATAGACGTTGCAAGTCTTCCTCAGCATAGGTCATCTTCCAGGCTTTCTTTCCCTTGTTTAAATTCTGCTGCCCACTTCTTATCCATGGAATAGGAAAAGGCATCCTCCCCCATTGTTGTAACTATATCCTCATGAATTGCCTTTGGTGTTAATCCCTTTTCTCCCTCAAATATTGGATGACTCCACATCTTTCCTCATTCAGACAACTTTGTTGACTTAAGGACCTGTAATTAAATAAAGACATTATTGAAACTGCATGAAACTTGATTGGTTATTATTTGAAGTGTTATACAATAAGTACAGAAATTTTTAACACTGTGCTGCCACCATTTCATATTCAAGCCACAAACTTTTCCAATGCCCCTCGTGTTATGATTATTATATAATAATTTTGCTCTTTTGATATTATAATTAGTTATTTGATGATATTAGCCATTAATTTGCCATTTATTACTTCCAAAAAATGCAGTGAGAGATATTTTTAGTTTATCTTTTTAATATTGACGTTCTTTGGCCTTAAAACTATTAAAAATAATTACTGAACTTTTCTTAAGTATTTTATTGAATATCTTTTCAGTTGTGAAATTATATGTACATAATTATGAAATTTGCTGACAGATTAAATTCTTCTCAACAGATATGCCTCCAATAGCTGCAGCTTCTATGTGGACCTGTAAAGATATTAAAGAATTCAAAGACTCTATCAGAAAACAAGGTGGTGATGGTATTATAAAAGTTGGTCATGGTGAAACAGTGACAGTGAGAGTTCCCACGCACGAAGATGGATTCTGTTTATTTTGGGAATTTTCAACAGATAGCTATGATATAGGTTTTGGAGTGTACTTTGAATGGACCAAGAATCCAGGCACTCAAGTATCAGTACACATCAGTGAAAGTGAAGATGAAGAGGAGGAGGAAGAAGGTATGCTTGCTCGCTGTCTCTCACTCTGTCTGTCTCTCTCTCTCTCTCTCTCTCTCTCTCTCTCTCATGCACACACATACAAGCAATCCATATTAAAAAGCTTCTTGCATTACTTTGTTATTCTAATTTACATTTCCTTGTTCTTTGGTATGTAAACATTTGTATTTATCCTTGGGATAAATACAAATGTTTACATACCAAATGTTCATGCATATCATTAAATAAATTAAAAATGTAAGGCTGTTGAAACAAAGAAATCAACGTGGTTATAGCCTTTTAAGTATTTTTAAAAAATAACTGGAAAAACTAAGCCCCAGAAAAGTTTCATAATTATACTTTATTTTAATGGAATTTTTTAAGAAACACAAATCAAAAATAGTTCAAAATTTTGTCACCAGAGGGGCATGTTTTAAAACCCTGTTAAATGTTATAAATATTGTCAATAAATCTAAGAAAACTAGGTAGAGTATTGTGACACTTGCCTGAAGCATGAAATGGCTAAAAAATGCTGTGTTGAACATTATTAGGGAATGTAAAGAAACATGACTATCTCTGTAAATGTGGTCTTTTGTATAACTCACAACCAAGCAAATTATATGGTACATATTTCCTATTGATTATTTTTGCACTTTTGAATGTCCCTTAGAGCAGAAGAGAAACTGGCAAATGGATTTTGTGGAAGTGCTCCATTTATGGTTACATCTGCCAGCATAGAATCTGTGCTGTGAGTTAGTTGGAAGCAAATGAGAGTGGTAGTAATCTACAGACCAGAAGAAATAAGACCGCTAATATCTCATTTTTCATTAAGATTAGCTCATCTCTCTTATGAATTTTTCAAAATTTAGAGTTACAAATAATGCATGATTAGTGTTCAGTTAAAAAATGGATGTTTGGTGACATTATTGTACACTAATGTTGATGTTGACCACACTGTTATGCAATTATGCAAACTTCGTACACCACTAAAAACCATACAACTCAGCCCCAGTTAAACAATATTAAATTACTGTATTTTCCAGACCATAAGACAGGTTTTTTTACCTGGAAAATATTGACTAAAATTATATGATCCAAATGTATGATTTTTTTTCTTCAATCAAATTTGCCAGTGCTGCATAAGCATTTAGGGAAATTCCGACTTGCGTAGAGTTCCAACCCTTATTGAAGTCGGGAAATGGCTGTCTTTATTAATTATGAAAACTTTAGTTTTTCGAAACGTAATTGAAAATAAAAATTATAAATAAATGTTTTTTTAATACTTCCATATGCAGCTTTGTTTGATCTCATGGCTTTATTTGATCATGCCATCGATCATGCACGTTTAGTTTTGTTTTGTATTTTTTTATTTGTGATCTTTTAAAATTGTGATTTTAGATATAATGACTTCCATGTAAATGATTTATAAATAAAAAAATATATATTAAACTTATATATTTAATTTTTTATCCCGGAGTGCACGCTAGTCCTTTTAAGTAAATTAAGGGTGCGCGACCAAAAAAGTTTGGAGCCCACTGGAATAAATAGATGTTTTGTTCATAACCACAAATGTTCCATGACTTTTGCTAAGACAATGTATATTTGATTCCCATCACTATATATTATACAAATAATTTTGTTCAAAATTATTTGTATAATATTAAATTTGTTTGTATATTAAATTAATTAAATTAACAAATTAATTAAATTAATTTGTATATTAAATTAATCCTTCAAAATATATTTGAAGGATTAATTTAATATTTTTGATCATTAAATAATTTTAATAAGTAAATGGTTAGTAAATGAGTAAATGGCTACCCTTTCATTGACATTTTGTTTAATGAATACTTCTGAATTTGCATTTCAGATATACAATAAAATATTTTTTCCAAAAATTTTCCTTCTAAAATGTGTGTGTTTTATTGGCTGGAAAAATATGGTAATTACTTTTCTTATTTGGGCAAAACATTTCAAATTCAGTTCAGCCATTGATAAACAGGTTTATGGGTTATTTAATGTATTTAGGGATTTTGGTCCTATTAACAGAAATTTACTTGGAATCTATAGATTTCATTTTAAATCCTGTTCCTTTAAATATTAAATTATTCATTTATGTGGACAATGAGTTGTGTTGTTGACTACCAATGAGCACAAACCATTAATAACTGCTTTCAATAATTTAATTCTATTCATAATAGGCTAAAGCACACTCTTGTGTTAGAATAACACAATTACATTAGTTTTCTGAAGCTTACTTTATCAAAGAAAACCTCCTATTAAGATATGTATCCACAGAAAATCTACACAAATGAAAATTCTTTTATATATATATATATATATATATATATATATATTTTTTTTTTTTTTTTTTTTATGAAAACCCCAAACACGAAAGGTATCAAAACCAAAGTACTTAGTACCATGCATGGGTTGAAGGAGAAGTATGGGGGGAGGGGGATGCCAAAACTTTGCTCTAGAGACTAAACATGGGTTTCACCACTTCAAGCCTCCAATAAGCAAAGTGGTGGTATTTCACCGGTTGATGAAAGTCATCTACCACCTGAATATGCACAAGTTTACAATGTAGTAAAATAGTTCTAATGAAAATGATATAAAAAGAGTTTCAGTATTAAACTGATACCTTTTGAAATAGAAAATATCCTCCACAGTTAATACATAGCATCATTTTAGAAGATAAGCATAGAGAGAATTCACCCACACCAAAGAGTTCTTTGCACAAAACATTAAAATTATTTTTCTTTACCATAATCAATTAGCATGTTACTTAAAATTTCAGCAAGAGATATTATAAACTACAATAAAGTACTCCAGTTTAAATCACGATTAATCTCAGTGGAACATTCAGGATATAAATAATGTAGTCTAATTCAGTTCCAGTACATTGTCAAACACTAGGGAATACTCACCACTAGTTAAGTTTTAGTAGTAATTACTCCAGAATGGAACTCAGTTGGCATATACATTACTTTTCACTTCCCTCTGGTAAGTTCGGCACAGATATTAGTAAAAATTGAAATCCCATTTGGAAATGAAATCACTAATATAGAAGCACTAGCAGTCAAATAGTTCAAGCAAAATTTATCCTTTAATGTTCTTAACAGTCTGTGCCTTTTATGTTCTTAATTGTGTGCTGTTTTTGTATAAAACAAGGAATCGTGGAATTTTATACAAATTAAGGAATAAATACAATGTTAAGTTTTACTTCTGTCTCTTAACCAAATGCAAATGATCATATGAACTCTTGGTTTCCCTCATATTCCCCGTTTTAGTAGTAGTAGTAGCAGTAGTGCCATCCATGTGATGCAAGAAAGCAAGTGTTTGAGTTTATGCAGCATCAGCCAAAAAAAAAAAAAAAAAAAAAAAATCACACCATTCCCTCCAAATGCCTTTCCAGTTCCTCCTTAAAATTATTTAACCTATCAACTTCCACAACAACAGATGGAAGTTTGTTCCAGCAATTAACCACCCTCTAGCTAAAGACAAATTTCCACACATCTATTCTACATCTGTCTTTTCTTAATTTGAATTTGTGCCCCCTTAGGTTCATAATCTGAACAAATGGAAGGATCCCATCAGAATTCAGCGTGCTCAACCATTCAAGGCCTTATACACCTCATTCAAATCACTGCGCAGGTGCCTAGTCTCCAGCCACTGCAATTTGCAGGACTTAAGCCTCTCTTGGTCAGAGGATCCCTTCATTCCCCTCACCAATCTTGTTGCCCTTCTTGAAATTCTTGAAATGAGGCCTCCAGACCTGTTCACAGTACTCAAGGCATAGCCTGACCATTGCCTTATACAGAGGAACAGTCACCTCATTTTCCCTGCTAGGAAAATTCTTATTTATCATTGACAACACCCCATGACCTGCCCTGGCAGCCTGTCTGCATTGCTCAGAAAACTTCATACCTGACTGCACAATTTCTCCCAGATCTTTTTCATTTTCTACCACCTTAAGTGTAGTACCACACAGTTGGTACGTTTCTCTGGGGTTATTTCTACCCATATGCAGTACTTTGCATTTGTCAAGGTTCAACTTCAGTTGCCACTTCTTAGCCCATCTGCCCAAATTTTCTAGATCCTGTTGCAGTAGCACACTTCCATTACTGTCATTAACAACCCTGCCAACCTTTGTATCATCTGCAAACTTCAACACTAAGCCTGATATACCTTCATCAATATCATTGATAAATATGCAAAACAACAGTGGACCCAACACCGAACCCTGTGGGACTCCACTAATAACATTAGTTCACGAAGATTAGTACCCATTGATTACCACTCTGTCTTCTCCCACTCAACCATCCTTTTATCCATTATAGTTTTTAATAGTAGTAAACTTCAGCAGATGTGTACACTTTTGTATTGAGAAAGTTTCTTTTAATTCTCTTTTCAATTTTATTTTTAATTTTACCTTTCTGAATGCAGCAGAATTTGTGGTTAAAGAGACAAGTCTCATATAAAAGTATAAAGCAATTGCTACATCACTTATCAGATATTTTACTATGTTAGTGCAGTTAGTGAAGTTTTACTGTTAGTGAAGTGGTGGAACCCCTATTTAGTCTCCAGAGCTAAGTTCCGGTCAACCCTCCCCATCTCTTCCATCATGCAGTATGATTGATGACTTTTGAGGTTATGATGAACAACGTGGTGAGATCCAATCTTCCTTACATTTCGAGGGTACAGCTCTAAAACGGTGTTCGCAGGCCGGCTGCTAGTTAGTACACCGGACCGAACCTATTGGTAACTCTCTAGGAGGCTTCCAGATCAGCTAGTCTATAATCTTGCTACCTCTACTCTGCCAGATAGTGACTGGAGGAAGTCCGAGTAGTGTGTATGCGGGGGGGGGGGGGGGGGGGGCATTGTCGAGGCCATGTTATGTCAAGGAATCTGAGTATATTCTTATCATGGTATGCCATATCCAAAAATTTCATTACTTCATACAGCATGTCCCCCCCACTTTTTCTTACTATTGAATACACGATGAATTGTCAAACTAATACAGTAAGCTTATCTGTGAAAAGATCTAAACCTCCCAAACACTTCCTAATTCATTGCACAAATATACGTGGTCTCAATTCTAATCTCAATGGTGTCCATTTCCACTTGCAGTCTTCCAAACCCCATATACTTTTTCTGACAGAATCTCAGTTATCGGTTAATTCAACTACTGCTCATCTCAGTTGCCCAAATTATTCGCTGTATAATTCCTTTCGCCTCAAAGGTGGTACTTGTGCATATGTCCATTCTGATATTCCCTGTCAGAGACTTGGCAATTTGTAATCTCCTCTCTTTGATCTTCTCTGGCTTAAAATCTCTCTACCTCATTGTGTCAAATTCATCTGTTGTCTCTACCGTTCTCCCAACTCCACTAATCACTTGGAGCTCTTTCACTTCCTCTCTCCTAACAGTAAGGTAATTTTCCTTGGTGATTTTAATGTTCACAACTCCAGCTGGCTTCCATTTTCTAGTCACACCGACCCAACTGGTCGAGATGCTGAGGCTTTTGCAATTACTAACGACCTTGCACAGATTGTTCATTTACCTACAAGAATACCGGAAAATCCTAACCATACAGCCAACACGCTTGATCTTTTTCTCACAAATCACAACTTGGTGATTGTCTCTTCTCCAGTGGAGCCTAGGCGCCTCCGTAGCCAGGTGGGAAGGAGCAGCAGTGCATAGCACACGCTTCTTGATTAGACCGGGGTTCGAGCCCGTCACCACCAAATACGGAGGATGCGGAAAGGTCAGAGAATGACCACCGCATATCCCGGAGCAATATGGCCTTAGTTACTAATGCTCATAAAAACCAAAAATAAATAAATAACTTGTTTCTTGAATTAAATTATCCTAAGGTAATACTCAATTAGACTAAACTTCTCACACAGTGAGATTTCTGGGCATTACTGAACTTCCTTCTGACTCTCTATTTATTGTTGAATATTCAGATATCTAATTGAGAATTGCCTCATAAATATAACCATCTACTTGGTGATTAACTAGCATATTACTGGCTCTGCTTCATAACTTGTATATAATTTTGCATTACAAAAAACATTCATTCCTTTTTTCTGTTTAGACCTTGACCAGACTCCAAGTGATGTAGAGAAAGGTGTGCCACAAGCAGATCGACCACCAGTTAGTATTATTATACCAGTTTACAGAAGGGACTGTCATGAAGAAGTATATGCAGGTAGTCATATGTATCCTGGTCAGGGTGTTTATCTGCTGAAATTTGATAATTCCTATTCACTATGGAGATCAAAAACTTTATATTATAGAGTGTACTATACCCGTGAATGAGCGTACAGCCTAACGTTAACTCATTTTTTTGTTGTCTGGACAACCAACTTTAATCTGAAACTGTCCCTTTCAGTAAGTATAAAACTGTTACTGCTGTGCAGGCTGGTAAAGGACAAAGTGTATACAGACACACAGGTGGCCACCTCCAAAGATAAATCATCATCACAGAATAAAATTTTTTGTTTTGTTTTGTTTTGTTTTTTTGTGTAGAATCTTAATATTTAAGTATAAATTGTTTCTTTTCTCAAAATGTCTTAATCTGTATTACTGCAGATAACAAGCCACGATATCTTGCTCGCTTGATAGAGTATTTTTTTATTGTGTTTTTAACTTGACTTGGTAAAAACTAGTAGCCAGTATTTTCTTCTGATTTAATTTATATCATTCATCATTTGCCACTTGAAATGCACTGCAGGATATTTATAGCATTACTTAGTCTTCCTCACTAAAACTGGAAGTGCCCAAGAATGTCTCCTGAAGAATCTTCCATAATATTAAATTTTAATTGCATTTGTTATGTTGTTTCAAATGGAGTGCAGCAGAATTCTAATGTTTGAAAATAAATAAATATATATATATGTGTGTATATATATATATTTAATTTTCTAGTTGTGCCATAATGCCAGAAGAGAAATCCTACCAAGCAAAAAGAAGTAATTTTTTTTTTCAGTGTAGTATTTGACAACTTTAATGCAGATTACTTTTTAGAGATATATATTAAAACGTTATTGCATTAAAAATGGATAATAAAACCTTTAAAGTGCTAGTTTCATATGACACCTGAAGTGCATTACTAGTAAATTGTATTGGATAAAATGTGTGAAAAAAAGTATTTCAGGATAACATGTGAGATCATTTATTTCATTGAAAAAAATTTTATTAAAGATTGTTTTGTTGTACATTGACCGATTTTAAGCTTTGTGTTTCAGCTAGTAGGAATATAATTATGTTAAGAAGTTAATTTTTATATACAGTTACATTGCAAACTAGTACATCTGCATACTTACTAGTTTGCAACTGTACACTAGTATACAGTTGTATCCTTATAGATAATTTCATAACGTATAGTACATTGTGGTAGTTTCAGTTAAGACGTTACATATGTCATGTTATTTTAATAAATTTTTATATGTATACACACATTTCAAACTCAGCTTTATCTACAAGCAATTTGCCAAGTGTAATTTTTGCTATAATAGTACACCTAGTCTTTCATACAGTTTAATTTTGTGTCTGATGTTAAATAAATTATGTGGTACATATTTCTTTTCATTTCTTTCATCAGTTTTGCCCTCATATTCGTTTACTTATCATCATAATAGACTTAAGAACATACTAATGATAGGTTGCTATGTCAAAATTATGTCCATAGTAGTAATTTTTTGTGTGTCCATATTTCGTCATGATAGGGTTGCTTACTTAGATGTAAGGATAATATAGTGCAGTAATTGTGTTAAGACAGTTGAATTTTAGTAACAGTGTTTAAAATCACTTTTTTAAAGGATTTTCTTTAAAATTTTATGAAAATATTTTTGTAGACGTATGTGAAATGTTTTCAGAAATCTTTGAGTCGTTATATAGCAAAGTCCTGTAATTTCAGTAGATTTCTTCATAGTCTTCCAAAACTGTTTATCTCATCCTCGGTGACTTTATACATTCTATTTGGCATTATATTTTGTTTTCAAGCTGACTACAGTTTGAAAGAACTAGTCAACTAATTCACTATCTTATCCAGCTAGCAATTTTTTTCATGAAGTAATGATTGAAAGTTGGATATTTATTTTTTAATGATAAATTGCCTATTTAATTTTTTTAATGGTACATTATTTTAGGTACATCTTTTGTTTTCTGGAAGTTAAAAAGAAAGGAAGGCCAATTGTTGACATTCAACACAAAGAGCCATTTCTGTACATGGATACATCACTATCAAGTCAGTTATTAAGCATGAAATTTCTAGATTCATAAGCAAAAACAAATGGAAAAATAGGTTATATGCAAAAATTGTGGGATGTGCATCATTAAATTTGCAAAGGTGGCCTCCTTTCATCAGGAATGCATGCATTCCTAGTGATGCACAATTAAATTTCATTAAATCAAGGGTTTTAGCCTTTTTTTTTTTTTTTTTTAAGTACCAGCTACTAAATTGTCATTTTATTGCATTAACATTTTTTTTATTATTTAAAAGGTAACTTACCAATTTTTTGCCTCATCTACCATTTCATAATAGTATATACCACACTATCTATACATATAGCATAAGTTGTGAACTGCTGCACCAGGTACAATGAAATCTAATGCTATTATAATTAAATTTATTAAAATTAATAAAATACTCTTATATCATGTGAAAAGTGATATAAAAGCGATAATTAAATTTAAGATGACAAACCACAACATTCTTGTTTTCCATCTTATTATTTGTTTTATTTTTTAATTATTCATTTTTATAAATGATTAGTTAAAAAAACAAACAGAAATAACTTTTTGTGAGAGAAAAACTGAGACCGAGAATTGATGTCCAAATTTAATCAGTGTTCCTACTTGCAGCATATTTGCTATTCTTGAAATTAAAAATTTCATTCAAACAGTAAGAATATATGATTTATATAACTTCATAATCAGCATACCTTCATAACATTACACGCTGAATGACCAGCCAAATATACAAAGAATTTTCATGGACAAGTTTTGCATATCAAAGCTTTTGCATTGACTGACTACCATCTAGTTACCACTCTGTGGATGTTGTTATGGAATATTGGAAGGAAATCTCCAAATAAAGGAAGGTATCAAGAGGTACAAAAATCACCTCTTTTGATATCCTTTTGATAACATTGGTTTCAAACACATCTCAAATTTCATTGTGACATTCATTTCTTATATTTGTTTATATTGGTACTTTTAGCCACAAAGAATAGCAATATTTATGATAAGTACCATTTGTTAATTGAATACTTTGCATTTCTCTGGAGAAGGTGAAGTGGTACAAAAAAAAAACCCCTCTCAGTAGGGTTTCTTGTATCTTGGCACTGATAAGACAGCTAATCATACCATGTATCTATCCATTGTAGAATTTTAATAAACTTTTATATTGCTGTTGATCTTTGCAGCATACGCTTCAATAGTCATATATTAATGGTTTAAACTTTGAGATTCAAATCAAGAAAGCTGTACTTGTATGCTAAAATGATTATAATGCTAATGGGAGTAAATCAATCAAAAAAATGTTTGTGGCAGGCATCAAATTTTCTTTATAATTATGGAGATTCAAAGATATCTGAATGCAGTCATAGTTTACTTCTTTTTTTTTTTTATGTTTTCTTGTAGCAATAATTTCAGTATTTTTCTTCAGAATTGTACTTACTTCAGTTGATTAAAAGTGAATGGCCTTTGATTTTTTTTTTTTTTTTGTGTCTTGGTTATTTTAAAACTTGGAAATAAATTCATAGCATAACAGAATATTTTATGTACCCAGTTGTAACAAGCACTCTTCCTTAATGTGTCTGAAAATAAATTATCCTGATCATATTTAGAGAATTTACAGTGAGTAAAGTCACAATTAAATTTTATCATCCCATTTTTTTGCCAAGTATGGGGGATCAGCAGTATAAACTATAATTATTTTTACAAAACTATCAAAATGCAGCACACATTTTAAAACTCCAGAAATAAGAAAAATTATTTGTTTTAGTGTTTGTTTCTAGGATATACATTCTAGAAACAAATTAAAAATTTTCTCTTAACTTTCCCATTATTGTGTTCAAAAAGTTCAGTGATCACGATGGGTGCATTTCATGCTTCATATGTTTTATATAGAAAAAAAATTTAATAAGAATTTCATTAATTATTAATACTTTTAATTCATGTATACATCACTATTAAGCTGCTTGTGGGGTCTATAGCTATCTAACCAGAAGGAGACTCCGATATCTTCTAAGTTAGACTTGTTGGGATCTGTTTTTCAGCCCTAGTCTCCCTAGATGATATCCCAGCTAGTTTATATTTTATAAACTTTTCCTGGTAAGATAAGATCCTCACTATGCTTTTCAGGATACCAGAACAGCACTAAATGTATAACTAGAACAACTACCAAGATAGATACCACCATCAGGAACTTAAATGGCGGAATTAGATAGGTAAAAAAGTATTGCGACTATAGCTTTAAAACTAGTTTGAAAGAAAATTTAATTGGCCAGGTTATTTTGTTGTTGTTATTTGGTTTTTAGGAGCATTAGCAACTAAGGCCATATTGCTCCGGGGATATGCGGTGGTCATTCCCTGACCTTTCCGCATCATTATCCAGATAGAAATGGAGAAAATTATTGTTGAGGTAGAAAGGGCAATAGAAAATATCAAACATGGTAAAGACAGCAAGTGCAGATGAAATTATATGGAAATGCAGGAAGCTGGAGGAAAATAGTTAAGTGTGGACACTAACTATCCAGGTGGTTTTGTCATATCATCCAGAGATAATTTTTTCAAACTACAAGTTTCAGGTTGGAGGCAAGGCATTACTTGCACCAATATATCAAAGAAAAAGAAATTTAACCCCTTAATGTAATAGGTAAAATCAATCCAAGTGGGTTAGAAGTGTTGTTAAATATAACTTTGTAGAAGAACAGTTTTAGGCCAACCAGGGTCCAAATTTGCACCAAGGTAAATTATAGAAGTCTTAGGAACATAATAAAAACCTGGATTTGTTTATCTTGAAAAGACATGTGACAATATACCCAGACATCTGCTATTCCAAATTTTAGGAAAAATATGGCATTTTAAGGATAAAAAAGGTTTGTATAAAAATGGCAAATCTGCCATAAGGACTGAAGAAATAATTTGAAAACAGTTTTCAGGTTAAACTTGTGAGTGAGGCAAGGTACACCTCACAGTTTATAATTTTCATGGACTGTATAATGAAGAATGCAAATTACTAACAGTGCTTATTACAGGAGATGTCAAATTTAGTCATTATTGTGTATTGATGATATTGTGTTATTAAATAGTAGCTTGACAGATCTTCAGGAAACTGATTAAATAAAAGTTGTAGGGAATTTGTCATGAAAATTAGTTAAACAAGCAAATGTTTTGAAAGTTTGGAGATGCGAGGAAAACTTAGTTTAGAATAAATAATAAAAAATTGGCATAAAATTGTTGGTAAAAGAAGAGGTAATGGCTCTTTAAAATTGCCATTTTTGA
The DNA here is from genome assembly GCF_048544385.1 of Mastigoproctus giganteus. Taxonomy (NCBI): domain Eukaryota; kingdom Metazoa; phylum Arthropoda; class Arachnida; order Uropygi; family Thelyphonidae; genus Mastigoproctus; species Mastigoproctus giganteus. Next base: position 216,245,260 of record NC_143580.1, on the reverse strand, counting down.
ATGCTACAGACAGCATTAATTAAAAATTAAAAATTTCTTGTATATCTAGGAGCAGTGTTTAATAAACATGGAAATAAACAATAAGTAAAGCTGGAAGTGTAAGAATCTTTGAATTAAAACTTTGAATTAAAAAGGTTAAACAACTAATTTTGTCTTCACTAAAAGTGAATCGACAAAATTAGTTGCTAATGAAAGTTTTAAAACCTATGCAAATTTGAAGTGCTCAAGACCTGGAAAGCTGAGTAAGAGATAAAGGAATTGATAAAAAAAAAATAATAATCTTCATAAATGAGAGTTGGAAGTAATAGATAGAGATACAGTTGGAAGTAACATCTGTTACACCCATTGGGTGTAACAGATTTGTCACCATGAATACCTTAAAAACATGTTTTTAAAGTTTTTTTTTTTTTTTTTACAATTTTCTGTGAAGAGGCTCTTGTTACGTATCATGACTTTGGAAGAATCATTCTCTATGGGTAGTTTCCACATAGATTTTATGTTAATTAACCACATGTATACTCCACAGTATAAACAATTTTGCTAACCATTACACAAATGAATTCTTCAAATGTGTGGGCTTGAGAGTTAGTTTTCTTCTAGGAACTGGCACTCTGAAATGCCAGTTCCTAGCAGAAAACTTATAAAAGTGAAACTTTGAATACATAAATGCCTTTCTAATGCTGGATAACAAAATCAAAATAAGATCAAATTCATATTTAATGAAATAATTTCACCATAATGCTTGTAAAAAAATTTATAAAAGTTTATTCATAAAAAGAGAAACCCAATTTACCGATTGGAGATATCATTTCATTCAGTTTCATCAACTTTTGTATATGAATTCAGAGAAATTTAGCTTTTGTAAGATAAAGATTAATTGAATGATATAATCTTAAATTAGACATTTGAAGCTATCAGGTATGTGATCTCAGATTTTCAAAGCTAATTTTATGCCACCATCTGTTATAAACATGTGAGCTATTACTCAAAAACACTGATAAGTGATAGCAGTACTTAGCAGAGTTTCTGGCAGTTCATTCTTAAATGGATGCATTATTTGAAACCATCTTGATAAACTTTTACATATGTACTCTGAAGAGTCCACCAGAAAAACACGCGCCTCCGTAGCCAGGTGGGAAGGAGCAGCAATGCGTAGCACACGCTTCTTGATTAGACCGGGGTTCGAGCCCGTCACCACCAAATACGGAGTATGCGGAAAGGTTAAGGAATGACCACCGCATATCCCGGAGCAATATGGCCTTAGTTGCTAATGCTCCTAAAAACCAAATAACCAGAAAAACATATACAGGGTGTGATTAAAAAGTTTGACCAGGGCCTATCTTAGGCCTAGGCTTGTGCCTGGAGCCCATAAGGCAATGGACACAGCCAAAATCAGTGATATCCAGTAGTGTAACGACAAGCATGAGTGCTTGTTCCTTATAAAATATACTTTAAAATTGTAATGTAGTTTTGTTTGTTGTAAATATATTCTGCCGATATATTCAGATTTCTATACATTTCCTTAGAAATATATGCAGATTTATTTGCTTAACATTTTTATGCTTTACATTTTTATATTGATTTTCTAATCCTAATTTTCGAAAGGCCCCTATGCCCTATTTTTTTACTATTAAAATAAGGCGTTTCATAATAAACATTTTTACATGGGCCCCAAAAAACTTTTGCCTAGGGCGCACATATCCTCAAGTTAGGCTGAGTTTGACTTGCCTGTATCTTGAAATTGCATCATAGCAAGTTTTCACAAAATGTTTGACTCACCTAGATATAATAATGCATGAACCACCCATTTATTTGCAATCAGTCTGAGTTAGCATGTATTGAATAGGTGTGTAGTGTTTTGTTGCATTTTTTAAAATGAGTGATTTCACTAAATAGCCAATTTGCATCAAATTTTGTTTCAAATCAGGGAAGAGTGCAACAGATGTCAATGAAATGTTTTTGATCTTATCAGGAGTGGTCACTATTTAACTGTGCTGGTTTCTAGTGAAACTGGTATTTCTTGTGTGATATGTCATTGAATTTTAATGCAGTGCATTTTGGCCAAGTTTGTGTCTCATATCTACCCCAGTAATTGCAAGAGCAATTACTGTGGATGATAATCACAGAGAGTGGTGAGATCTCATTGTCAGGATCTTCATCAGTGCTGCTGACCCACATGCTTTGTTTTTTCCATCATTACTGGTGATAAATTGTGGGTGTAATGTGACTCATAAATAAAGGCATGATTCCTCCCATCAGGAAAGAATGTCTTTTCCATGGCCCAAAAAAGCAAGATAATCTTAATTAAATGTGAAGATCCTGGTTATTGTATTTTTTGACTTGAATGGCACTGTTCATTATAATTTGTCCCACATAGGTCAGTCAGGAATACTATAAAAACAATTTTATGGGTGATTGTGTGATGCTGTTTGGAGCAAACAGCATTCACAGTACAACACAGGAACTATTGGTAATTCCAAAAAAAAAAAGCTTAATCAAGAATGCTTCCAAAAGTTGTATAAGGAATTGGTGTACACAGTGTCAAGGAGACTACTCAAAAGAATGTCCACTCAAATAGCTGATAAGCTTCATTTCCCAAATATTAGTTCACTCCCCAAACTTTTTCCAAAACTTGTACTGGCTTCTTGGTCACATATGATAAACAAGGAATAGTTCTGTGAAGGGACATCATGCAGGTTTGCAGTTTATACATTCAGCATTTAACTGGTGATGTGCTGCTAAAGTGCTTGATAACTAAGCACAGAGATCTGGTTGATGTGTAAGATTCTGAGGATAGTAAAATGAATGAGGGTCTTATTTTCCTGATACACCCTCTGTATGGTTTTTGATGCTTATAAACTAATAGATGTTAACTGTTTTTTTATGCTGATTTCAGAAATATTCAATGTATGAAGAATGCTAGGCATTTGTGAACTAAATGTTCACATGTTGGCAACACTGCTTTTAGTAATTTGTTTCTTGACCTTGAGAGCCCCGTGCAGTAGTGCAATATTTCCCAAACTGGGGTCTGCAGACCAATTCCAGGGATCCGCGAAATGGACCGTCTGTAACTGGTCAAATTATGTGTATAGCAAATTGATAAGGTTATTACACACTGGTGGACAAAAAACTGCATCACTTTTTTGAATTTTGCAAATAATGTTTTGTGCTGCATTGTGGGTTGCAGAAATGTTCGAAATGCATTTGTTATTGAATATATATCTCTGAATGAAATCCAATAAAAAGACTCCACCTGATATACCTAAGAGGCATATCTTCCCAAAGGGTAAAATGCGTAATTAATAGAAATATGAGAAATCATGCAAATGGCAATCAACCAAACAAATTTTATTTATGTTTGATTGACTGCCATTTGACAAAACCCCAATGTTTTGTTGTTCCTCCTCAAACTGCAATTACAGCCTTGCAACGATCTGGCATAGAATTAATCAACTTCTGGATACACAGTTGCCCGATTTTGTGGTACCACACCCTTACAATGCTCTCCTGTAGCTGAATCTTACTTGTTGGCTTCTGAGCAATTTTAGACGATATTATGTACCAGCAATTTTCCAAAGGGTTCAAATGTGAACTGTTGCCAGGCCAGTCCAACACTAATGCCAGCATTTCTGAGGTATGACTGCACCTTAAGGGAGAAAAACGAGGGAAAACATTGGTGTAAGTATGTTTTAAGTGAGACAAGAAGATAAACTCATCGTCAAATCTAAATAGCATAAGACTTACCAATTTTGCTGAGTCCTGTTGAAAAATGCAGTTTTGGATGTCTGTGGTGATCCCTAATAATGGGTTTCAGGCACTCCTCCAAGATAGCAGTGTAGGTTTCTGCGTTCACTGTTCCATTAATAAACTTAATTTGCCCTACCCCTTTGCTTGTTATGCATCCCAAACCATCTGACCGGCGGGCAGGGAACTTTACAGTCTGTGTTATGCAGTCAGGATTTCATGCCTCCAATTTTTGTCTTCTGACATTGCTTCCCACCCAAGCAATGCAGGTTGAATTTCTATTCGTCAGAAAAGATGACTGTCCCATTGCTCTTTTGTCCATGAAATGTGTTTTAGCCCGGCAAGTCACTTCTTCCTCATTTGTTGGGTCAACAAAGGCTCCTTCTTGGGCCAATAGGAATGCAGACCACATTCCGAAAGCCATCTTTCAATAGTTCGTGCACTTGTTTCAACACCAGAGGCCATCTCAAAGTCCAGTTTTAGATCAGGAGCAGTAGCATGGCATAGCCGTTTCAAATATTGATCTTGGGAAGGCATAGTCACTCTCTTACGGCCTGATCTAGGTCTTCTCCTCACATCACCGGTTTCATGCTTTAATTTCAGCACACGAGATACTATTGACCGGTGGCAGCCTATTTTATCAGCGATAGCACAAGCATAGAACAGAGCAGCAGCTACACTTTTTCTTGGTGTCAACAACGTATGGAGCCATGCTTACACCTCTGCAACACAGGATACTAATGAGCATGTATACCTTACAACACTATTTATAGAAACAGCTGATGCAATACCTTGCAATTACTCTCCGATGCAATAGAAGTGTTATCTGACACAATATCTTTGTTTTGCAACAAATAAAATGACTAATAAAACAATATCTTATACATTTAACTACAAATGTTACTTTTTTTAAGGTGATGCAGTTTTTTTTTGTCCACTATTGTATATTTAAGTAAAAATAATAAAACAGTTGCTTTAAACATAAAACTTGGAATTTTCTTTTCAGAAAATCCACTGTTCATATCTCACACACAGAGAGAGAGAGAGAGAGAGAGAGAGAGAGAGAGAGAGAGAGAGAGAGAGAGAGAGAAATATGCATATATATATATATATATATATATATATATATATGCATATAACGTGCATATGTTATATATAGGGGCCTGCAAACTTTGATTTTTGAAAGGATCTGTAGATCTCAATAGTTTGGGAACCACTGCAGTAGTGTTTATCAGAATGAGCTCAGTTTATTTTTGAGGTTATGTCAAACTTGTGCTGTAAAGACTTCACATGAGTGTTTGAACAATCCAAACTTATTTTGTTATATTTGTAGAAGTTATGTCCTGTAGCAAAGATGACGTTACATAATTTGTAAAAAAAAATGTATTTTGGAGTGAAATTCTGTGATCAAAATAAACAATGGGCTCCACAAAGTTTGCCAAACCTATGTTGAAGCATTGAAATTGTGTAAAAAGGCTATGCAATTCCAATGCCTACAGATCACTATGATGATTGTTACATTTATTTAGTTAATGTAGAGGGATACAATGCAAAGAGTAAAAAGGGCATTGTGTATCCTAATATTCCATCTGCCATTAGACCAGTCCCACATGTAAATAACCTGCTGATTCCATGCCCTCCATTTACATTGGCAAATGCAGCAGCAGAGAGTGCTGAAAGTGAAGCTTCTGAATATGAAACAAGTCTACACATCTGGAGACAGTCCAGCCCTCAACTGTTTTCACAGCATGAACTCAATGATCTATAAGAGATTTAAATTTACCAAAAGAATCTATAGAACTCCTTGGTTCTAGGCTTAAGTCAAAAAAATCTAGCACATGGGATGTTTTTCTCATGGTGCAGGGAACAAGAACTAGTCCCTTTTCTGAGGATTATTCTATCATTTTTTTGCAGTAATATAAATGATTTAATGAGCTATTTAGGAATTAGTTACAATCCTACATAGTGGAGATTTTATTGAGGAGTCTCAAGGATGTGTTGCTCCACAATGGAAATAAATATGGGTCAATTCCAGTAGCTCACCCTGTGCATTTGAAAGAAACATACTTGACAAATATAAAGTATAAACATGGCTGGTTGGTCTGAGCTTGACTTTAAAGTGATAGGCATGTTACTTGGATAGTAATCTGGCTACAAAATTGCCTTGTTTTTTGTGGAGTGGAACATGCAAGGAATAAGCATTGGGATGTCAAGGTTTGGCCAAAGAGGGGGCAGTTTGTTTGGATCAAAGAACATAATTTATGAACCACTGGTAGACTCCAAAACTGTCCTACTTCCACATCAAACTGGGTTTGATGAAACAGTTTGTGAAAGCAAGAAGGTCCCTTCTTCAACTACCTTTGTATTAAATTCCCATCGATCATCCAAGAGAAGCTAAAACAAGATATTTTGTTGGACCTAAAATTTGCAAACTGATGAGGGAACTATGAATAAATGAAAAACAGACATGGATTAACTTCGGGTCTGTTGAGAACTCAGGGAATAACCAGGATCCAGACTACAAGAATATAATTGAAAATATGTTGGGAAACTTCAAGAAGTTGGGCTACAACATGAGCGTCAAGGTACATTTTTTACACTCCCATGTTGACGACTACTTTCTGGGAAGTTAGTGAAGAATTGCTTTCTTACATCATATGCCTCTAATGCTATTGCTAAGAACAGGGTGAGAAGTTTCACCAGGACATTAAAGACATGGGGATGAGGTACCAAGGGAGGTGATATGTCAATGTGATGGATGACTTGCTGGATGCTGAAGTACTGAAAAGTAGGATCTGCAAGAAAATCAAAGAAACAAAAATCTGACCCATCACAGATCAGTTCTTAAAATGAGAGAGAAGTGTTTGATGAACTTTTCACCACACTGCCCTTTTTAACAGTTTTCAACATGTATTTAAATATAAAAGTCTGGTAAAAGTAGCATTTTGTTATAATTTCAGTGTACAAATTCTGCCAAAATTGATAAAAATTTGTGAAAACTCATTTTCTTTGGTGATTTTTAAAGAAACCTAATGTGATGGAAACATACTGAAGTCATTTTGAAATCAGCATTAGAAAATGATTCAGAAACGCCCTTTTCTGAAAAAACTGAATTTTTTTTCAAAATGCAGAGTAGTGATATGTCACTTCAGTGAAATTGTCAATTAGGGAAAGAATTATAGATGCATTGTAGAAAGGTGAAATACTTATGTTCTACATAAGGATTCCAGTGGAGGATGTTGAACTGTATATTGAATTATTGCATCAAAATAGAATATTCAAACTACAGTTCCCATTGGTTTATTTAATAGATGTAGAACAATTTACAAAATATGGCTTCATTTAGTTCAGTACAAGGATTAAAATGCTTATGAGAAAACTGGATTTCGTTATAGAGAATGCTCATATGAGAGATATTTAGGCTGTATTAATTATTTACATCACAAATCTCCACTTCCAATTTATAAGATTTAAAAACAGGTCTGCCAGAGAGAGAGAGAGAGAGATATAAGCCTCCATGTTTTATTGTGTAGCTTTTGTCTTTGCAGCTTTCTTTTTATCTCGTTTCAAACCATCGATATTTCCTTTCAAGACACTGGCATATGCCTGCAACAGAATTAGATATACAATAATTAAATACTAATAGAATGAAAGACATAAAAAAAAAAGAAATTGTTTATGGCAGAATACTAATTTCAATAGAGGGTAAACCAGCTGGGTGGGGGGACGTCATTAATGGAGTTTGGAAACAACTGAACTACTGTATTCTTTTATGCAGTATTTTCAGTTATAACAATTACAGTGATTATTTAAATTTAATTAAATATGTCTTTTGTACTTCTTTGCATCTACCTTGAAACTAAGTTTCAAGGTAGATGCAAAAGAATACACAAAGGTCTGGAGATATTAGGAAACCCTCGATAACAGCCACATATGAACAGCTGCTTAAAAATTGAATGAGAAAAGTTTGCCGAAAGTACTTATAGCCATACAATCTATCATAATGAACCTTTTATCTATATCAGGGGTGGCCAACAAGTCGAACGCGGCTTTAATTTCAGTCGATCACAACGAATTTTAAATACAGTATATATAAAAAATAGATTAGTCAAAATCTAAATGTTATTATGCGCCCCACTGTTATTAAAATCTGTTGAACCACATGACTACGCTAGGCTTGTGTACATTGTGGAGAGCATAGTGTATGCGTCGAATTCTTATTTACCTTAATATTAATAACTGGACGGTACTTATACGTTAATTTAATACCCTTTGATTTAAAATGAATAGTACGAAAAAGAGTAAAACGTATCATTTAATGATAAAAGAAACATTTTTGATTTCCAATGCTTCCGTGGCTATACCCAAAAAAGGAAATTTAGAAAAGCACTTCAACACACTCCGTGGTAAATACCAATTGGATTTTCCACCGAATAGTGACCTTAGAAAAAATAAATTACAACTTAAATCCAGATTATTCGCACAATTTCTTCATGAAACCTAATTAAAGCAGTAACAGTAGCATCATTTAAAGTGAGTCATCTTGCAAAAAAATGCAAATCATTTGTTGATGGTTAATTCATCAAAGATGCATTTTTAGAAATAAGATTCTCTTTTTGAAAATTTTAAGAACAAAAATGAAATTAAAAGTGCCCTTCAAGATCTGCAATTATCTCGAAATACTGTGATGCGATACATCGAAAAAAATGAGTAAAAATGTGAGCGAACAATTGTGTGCTCACATTGCTAATTGTGTCCTTTTCTTTACAACCAGATGAATCTACAGACATCAGTGATACAGCTCAATTGCTTGTTTTTTTGATGATTCTGCCACTAGAGAAGAACTGTTGAGTGTGGTTTTGTTAAAAGAAAACTTGAGGTCTTGATATCTTTAACGCATTCAAAAATTTTATTGAAAAAATTAAATTACCACTAGCTTGTATCAATAACAATAGCTGGAACTAAAGCGATAACAGAGAATCTTAACAGATTCATCACATTGTGCCAAAATTATGATGAACTCCCAGATTATTTTGAGTTACCACCGTATCATCCACCAACAAGTGTTAGCCAGCAAAGATTAAATACTAAAAGTGTTATGGACATAGTTTTCAAAATCATGAATTCCATCAGAGGACAATCTCTCCAAAGGAGACTTTTCAAAATGCAACTCAATGAAAATTAACCAGATCTGACATTACACACAGATGTGAGGTGGCCGAGTCATAGTAAGTTTCTACAGAGATTTAGAAATTTGCTGAACGAAACTAAAAAATTTGTTGATCAAAGGGGAGATGATTATCAGCAGCTATAATTTGCAGCAAATATATTTGGAATTACAAGGAAAATATAAAAATGTGGGTGACATGATTAGTAGTATTTCTGCATATAAATATCAATTTTTGGCAATGGCTAAGGATCTAAAAGAATATTCGATTATGGGTAAGTTGCTACAATTGATAAAGGGGTGGTTGAGTGGAAGATGACGGGAGTGGTAATCAATGGACACTGCTCTTCGTGGATAAATGTTGTTAGTGGAATTCTCTAGGGTTCGGTGTTGGGTCCATTGTTGTTTTGTATATTTATCAATAATATTGATGAAGGTATATCAAGTTTAATGTCCAAGTCAGCAGATGATAAAGGTTGGCCGGGTTATTAACAACAGTCAAAACGGTATGCTACTCCAACTGGATCTAGATAAGTTTGGAAAATGGGCTGAGAAGTGGCAACTGAAGTTTAACATTGACAAATGCAAAGTACTGCATATGGGTAGCGATAACCGAAGAGAAATGGAAGCGGAAAGTGAAAAAGACCTGGGCATAATTGTGCAGCCAAATATGAAGTTCGCTGAGCAATGCAGATGGGCTGCCAGTACAGGTCATAGAGTCTTGTCAATGATATATAGGAATTTTGCTAGCAGGGATAGGAAGGTGATTATCCCGTTATACAAGGCAATGGTCAGGCCACACCTAAAGTACTGTGTACAGGTCTGGAGGATTCATTTTAAGAAGGTTGTAGAGTTGCTAGAACGAGTACAAAGGGCAACAAGATTGGTGAAGGGAACAAAAGGGGTGCTCTTATCAAGAAAGGCTTAAGTTCTGCAAATTTCAGTGCCTGGAAAGTAGGCACCTGTGAGGTGATCTGATTGAGGTGTATAAGGCCTTGAATGGGTTGAGCAAGCTGAATGCTGTTGGGATTCTTCTTCTTGCTCAGACTAAGAACCTGAGGGGGCACAGTTTCAAATTGAGGAAAGATAGTTGTAGAATAGATGTGCGGAAATTTGCCTTTAGCCAGCAGGTAATTGACTGGTGGAACAGGCTTCCATCTTTTGTTGTGGAAGCTAATAGCCTAAACAAATATAAGGCTGAGCTGGACAGGCATTTGGAACGAATGGAGGGGTGAAATAGGAGTGTTTTTTTTTTTTGTCTGATGCTGTATAAGCTTGCTTTCTTGCATTGTATGCCTCTATTAATGCTAAGTTTGGGTGCCTTTTTATGGGAGATTAACTTACCATTCACTGATTGCAAGTCACTGGTAATGTACAGAAAATTGTGTGGATAGCATATCTGTCAGAAAGAGTCAAGGGATGCAAAAAATATCAAAAATAACAGTATCTAATAGCGGATGTTGAGAAATGAAATTTTAGTATATAGTAATGGTTTAATTTCAGAAAAAGGATTACTTGGACTGAGGAGCTTCTTGAAACCTATCAAGAAGAAAGAGTTCAAGAAGACTACCAGGGAAAGGGAAAATACAATTGAATTATGGACAATTTAAGGCATAAAACTAAAAGTGCATTCACAAGGATGAAAAGTTGATAGAGGGGAGGAAGAATCTTGTTAAAAATAAACTATTAGACAGGTGAAGTCCGAGTATCAGAAATCATATTAGCCATAAGAGCCAAGCACTAGGACACTGTAAATATGAAGGAAAAAAAAAAAAAAAAAATGGGGGAAACGAATAGAACCTTTGCTTGTTGGAAATGACACAATCATGGCTAATTAGTGGTGAGCTAAACAGATTTTTTGCATCAATCCTAACAGTAGAAAATCCCTTTTATCATGGGGGATGGGAAGAAAAGGGGGATACTACACTAATAGAACTGAGCACCACAGGATATGAGATATTGATATACAAGTGTCTGGGGGGGGGGAGAAATTCAGCCAATACACATAGGGGAACCAAGGAGGAAATATAACTATAGACCAATGTTTAATCTCAGTTGTAAGGAAAGTTATGGGCAAATGTGCTTTACAAGCTCATCCTGTGGATATATAATATACTGAATGAATTACAATATGGCTTTTCTAAGGAGAAATATTGACCAATCTGATTAAAAAAAAGCTACAGCAAACTTTTCAGAGAACTGCTCGGATATAATGACGTGTGGCACACAGTTTGCCAGCATTATCTTGTGGTCAGCTCCATCGAAAGTGTGCAACTGTGAGCACAGTAAACTGATCAATTGCACTTAACAATATCATTTAACTGAAAGAGTTTGGGCCTTAATCTACATAAAGATTTCACTTAACAAAAAGGTTAGTGCAATTGCATTATGCTTTTTCATAAGTGAATTACCAAATTGGTAAGATGGCATCGTTTTTTCACATATTGTGAATACCTTCACGAATTGTCTGCTATTGTCAATAAGTTCAGCTTTTTCTGAGAAATACAGAAGATAGGTGTATTAAATTCCTTTGATAGGAAGTTAGATAAAAATAAGTATTAATAAACAGTTAAAATAAACATACATTGATAGCTGTCAGGCATAGGTTGCCTTCAGTCAAAAAAGAGCAACCTATGCCTGAAAGCTATCAATGTATGTTTATTTTAACTGTTTATTATAACTTATTTTTATTCGTCTTCCTATCAAAGGAATTTAATACACCTATCTTTTGTATTTCTCAGAAAAAGCTGAACTTATTGACATTAGGAACTCTGAGACCATAGGCCTTTTCCATTTCATTCCCTGGTATTGCACTACCTCGAATAAGTAACGCTTCACCAATGGAGAAGACTACCGTTACTTATTCTCAGCAGATACCCAGAATGGCCATTTCAAGGCTATTTGGCCTATCATCGGTGGGTGGGTACCCTGTGTTATTATAGTGACAACCCAGTTATGAAGTATAAACTCCACAATATGAGAGATGCCAGATGGTGTGTCTCAGATTTCACTTAACAAAACGGTTAGTGCAATTGTATCATGTTTTTTCATAAGTGAATTACCAAATTTTGGTTGTCACTATTACAACCCCAGGGTACCTACCCAAACCGGTGATAGGCCAAATAGCCTTGAAACAGCTGTCTGGGTGGTGGTGGTATCCGCCGAGAATAAGTATCAATAGTCTTCTCCATTGGTGAAGCGTTACTTATTCAAGGTAGTGCAATACCAGACAACTCATGAAGGTATTCACAATATGAGCATTGATAAAAACGATGCCATTTTACCAATTTTGGTAATTCACTTATGAAAAAACATGATGCAATTGCACTAACCTTTTCATTAAGCAATATCATTTATAAATAAAAAAAAACAAAAACATAAGACTCAAAATATGCTTATCATGCTACCAAGAATCAAAACTGTTGCCATCAATTTAAGGAAAAAAGTAGGTATCCCATTCATCGGTGGCATTGTACATTGAACTCATCAGGAGCAGGCTCTGGTAAACATGGAATCCCAGGTACTTACTTCGAAGAAGCAGAGTTGGGCTTTGGTAATTGCAATTTCTGCTTAATATTTTAAAGTATTCAATAAAAGTCTGATTCGTTCCAAAATGTGTCCTATTGCTACTACTTTGGTTATTGAAAAACTCTCCATTCACAGACTATTCAATTATTTTTAATTGAGCGCAGAAAGAGGAACTATAGGAAATTTTGGAATTAGTGAAAGAAATAAAAGAGGTGAAAGACTTGTGGAATTTGCAGAATCTCAAGGAATGTCAGTAATGAACACTTTTTTCAAGAAAAGGGTGAACAGAAAGTGGACATGGAAGAGTCCAAATGGATTAACAACTAATGAAATCGATTTCATCCTCACTAACAGAAGATATATTGTGAATGATGTTACCGTCCTGAATAAGGTAAATGTTGGAAGTGATCACAGAATGGTAAGATGTACACTTGATATAGATGTAGGAAAGGAAAGGAAAAAACTGACTCGAGTAAATAATACAAAGGTATTTGAGATAACAGAGGAGGAGAAAAAGCAGTATGTACTGGAACTTAAGAACAAGTTTGAGCTTCAGCAGACTGCTCAAGACCAAGATATCGACGAGGAATATTACAACTTTCTGAAAGTGATAAAGCCCAAGAAACCTATAGGGAAACAGAAATCCAAAGAAGAAAAAATTAGTCAAGAAACACTTGTCATGATGAACCAAAGACGACAAATGAAGAGCAAGAAAAACACTGACAGGGAGAAAATTGAGTATACTGAGTTATGCAAAGCCATTAGAAAGAGACTCAGAGAGGACATAAGATTTAACACAAGAAAAGTAGAATAAGCATTAAGGGAAAACAAAGGATTTAAATCAGCAGCCATGAGGAGTAATACAGAAAGACAAATGATACTGAAACTGAAGAATAGCGATTGTGTACTTATAAACAGCAGAGAAGGCATAATTCAAATAGCAGAAGACTACTATAGAGAATTATACAAGGAGCGAGGGAATGATACCAGCAGTGGGGAACATGGATTGCAAAGTAGCAACACATACGACATACCCGATATTCTTCCTGATGAGGTAGAACATGCATTGAAGAAAATGAAGAATCGGAAAGCCCCGGGGGAAGATGAAGTTACTGTAGAGTTGTTAAAATTGGAAGGAAGAGACATAACATAAAAACTGGCAAGGCTCTTCACAAAGTGCATTAGAAAAGGTGTGATGCCTAAGCAGTGGAATAATGCAATCATAGTTTTGCTGCATAAGAAAGGAGATAAATCAGAAATTGGAAATTATAGACCAATTAGCTTGTTATCCCATATCTACAAGTTGTTCACAAAGGTCATTACTAACAGATTAGAAAGAATACTTGATGAGAATCAACCGAAAGAGCAAGCTGGCTTTAGGACAGGATTCTCAACTATGGATCACCTTCACGTAATATCACAGCTAATGGAGAAAGCAAATGAATATAAAACACCATTATGCCTGGCATTTGTGGATTATGAAAAGGCATTTTCATAATCCACAATTTGGCTCCTTGTCTTTTCATAATCCCAATGTGGATTATGAAAAGACAAGGAGACACAATATCTCCGAAGCTGTTTACTGCTGCCCTTGAGGAAGCTTTCAGAAGATTAGACTGGTCGCAGAAAGGAGTCAATGTGAACGGAGAGTACCTAAACCATTTACGATTTGCAGATGACATTGTGGTCATAAGCCACGATCCCAAAGAATTAGAGGAAAATCTTAATCAGTTATGCACAGTTAGTAAGGATTTTGGACTAAAGATGAACATGGCTAAAACAAAAGTAATGATGAACAAGTATGCCACAGAAAGGGGAATAATGATTGAAGGAGCAGTAATTGAAAAGGTGGAGTCATATACTTATCTGGGACAAGTTATTAGCTGTAATAATGATAAATGGCTGGAAGTCAAGAGAAGAATAAATTTTGGATGGATAGCATTCAGGAAATATAGTCACATACTGAAGAGCAATATCCCAGTTTGTCTGAAACGTAAAATAATGAACCAATGTATACTCCCCACCATGACTTATGGAAGTGAAACTTGGGCACTCACCAAAAGAATGGAAGAGAAGCTAAGAACTACACAGCGAAGAATGGAACGAATTATATTGGGAATCAGACTGTTAGATAAGAAGAGAAACACATGGATTAGGCAGCAAACTCAAGTAAAGGACATTCTGATCAAAACTAAAGAACTAAAATGGTCTTGGGCAGGACACATAGCTCGAAGACATGATGACAGATGGACTAAGAAAATAACAGAATGGTACCCAAGAGGAGCTAGAAGAAAACCTGGAAGACAAAGGCGGAGATGGATAGATGAAATTCATGAGTTTTTGAGTAGTAAATGGATGGCCAGTGCTCAAAACAGAAGGAACTGGAAAGTTGCTGGAGAGGCCTTCATCCTGCAGTGGATTGAAAATGGCTGATGATGATGATGATGTATCATTTTGTTAAGAGCTTCAAAAAATGTTCTAAAAGGTACTTGTCAAACTCTGCCCCCTCACTCCCACTTAAAATCACAGCAAGAGTATCTATTTTGAGAAAAGTATATTATGTTCTTTTCGAAAATAAAGTTGAAATGGGAGACATACAACTATCGATCATGATTAACAGTAAGAGGGTTGCTTTTCTTGCCATACCTCGGCACAATTCTCAAAAGGTCTCCCTGTAATGTACCATGTTACAGGGAGGTTACACAGGAGCCGGAACAAGAAACAATTTTGATATTACCTACCTAGACTTCAGCAAAGCATTTGCCAGTTCTACACGAGTGATGGCTGTGCAAGCTACAATGTACTGAGATTACAGATAAGATCCTGAGATGGATTGAGAGATGGCTTAAACACAGGAGGGCAGAAGATTGTAGTCATTCTTAAGTGGGCCAGAGTTATTAGTAGGGTTCCTTATACCAGTAACCCTGGTTCAAGAGTGCTAGGGTCACTCTCATTTCTGACCATTTATCTTGAGTGATAGTGATGAGGGAGTGATTCAAATTTGTAATGAAACAATTGAAAGAGTGGTCAACAATGAAAGCCGAAATAATATTCAGAATGATTTCGGATAGTCGAAAAAATGGCAGTTACAATTTAGAGTCACCAATTGTAACATTCTACATTTGGGAAATAACCTAAGAATAACATACGCTAGGTTGGCAGGGCCAAATGGGGAAAAATAATTTGGTATTATGACATATGAAGGTAAGCAAACAAGCTTCTCAACCATTGCATCTAGGAGAAGGTAGATTATAGTTCCATAGCTGCCAAATATCCAGATTTTTCTCTCTCTCTCTCTCAGGGTAACTTGGAAATTTTTTTTTTTTTGGCTGGTGCAGCATAAGCCTCAGGCTTCCTTGCACTATATGGCTAATAATAATAATAATTTATGATGGAAAATCAATAAGATTTTTCTGCCTTTTTTTCACAAAAAAAATAGCAAAACTGTTAAACTTGGAATTTTTTTATTTTCATTAACAAAATGGTTGTCAGTTGTGCTAATCTACATTGCAAAACTGGAACATGCTCTCTGTGATGTGTGACCATTTCATTGTACTTGTGTGGTTTGAAGCTAATTATCTTTTAGTAGGATGCCAAAGAAATATGAAAAAATTTCAGAAGACATACACAAGATTTTCCATATATTGTAATGTCTGGGAAAGATAGCAACTTTTGTGTACTATATGAGGTATGGCAATAAAATTCCCGGACTGGTGAAATAAATAATACACAAAGTATGAAGGAGCTCAGAAATGGTTTTATTATTATTCAAATTAATTACCACCTGATCAAATGCACTTATTACACCATTTTAAAAGTTTCTAAAAAGAGTCAGTGAAGGCATCCAAAAATATGATGTTCAGTTTGGCAGTTATGTTATGTTTTTCTTTTTTTTTCAACATCCTGAAATCTCTTCTTTGAGGGCAGTTTTCATCTTCACAAAGAGGAAGAAGTCTGCTGGTGCTAAATTGGGAGAGTAGGGTGGATGGTTGATCTGTACAAAGCTACATTTTGTCAGAAATGTCTTCACAACAAATGTGAATGGATGGTGGCACTGTTGTGCAACAAGAACCAGTTGCTTTTCTCTCCAAATTGTGGACTCACCCAGGAAATGCACTATAGTAGTCTTTGAAGCCTGTACATAGAACAGCACTGATTCTCTCCCTTCAAGTACAAATTGCCTGTGAATCACACCATGTGTGTGTGTGGAAAAACACGATCAGCACTGTCTTGATCCTGAACTTCTGTAAACAAACCTTTTTGGGTCTTGATGATTTTGAAGTCCACTGCATGCTCTAACACTTCATCTCTGGATCGTACTGAAACACCAAAAACTCATCTCCAGTGACAATACACTCAAGGAAATTAGGATTATCTTGACAAGTCTGGATGAAGTCTTTGCACAATGACATTCTTTGTTGCTTCTGTTCATCTGTGAGGCTTTGCAGCGCAAATTTTGTGCAGACCTTCCTTTTCCCTAAAACTTCATGCAAATATGAAGAATTGTCTTACTCACATCCAACTCATCAGCCATCATTCTGAGGGTCAAATGATGATTTCTTGCCACAATTTTCCAAACTTTTAGAACTCCTCATTTTGAGAGGTGGACAGATTCCCACTTCTTGGATTATCACAAACATCCTCACGTCTGTCCGTCTGAACCACTTATACCATTCAAAAAACACGCAGGTATGACAATGTTTCATCATCATAACCAGTGTTTAATATTTCATATATTTCTATTGCAGATTTTTCCACTTTAAAACAAAATTTGATATTCATTCATCATTCCACTGAAAAATTGTGACATTGAACATTAATGCTACTAATGAAACTAGTTGTTACTTGAAGACTGTCAGCCTGCTGGACAATCTACGTACCATATCTGTTGGAGGAAGTAAAAAATGCAACATACCACATCAATTTACTTTCAAACCCATCGAACATGACATATTGATTAAGAAATATTGTTCAAGGTTTAGGTCTAAATGGACGTCAGATGAACTAATTACACTCATGGCAGAGAAAAAAACTGCATGGGATGAATATAAATTATCAGGTGACACAGAAGCCTATGGCAGATATAAGCTAGTCTGTAATCAAGTCATACAGGAAGTTAGGCAAGCAAAGGCAGATTATGAGAAATCTTTGGCAAACAATGCTTAAAAAAAACAGCAAGGAGTTTTTTACTTATATAAACTCTAGAAGGAAGGGAATGAATCAGATTGGTCCATTTGCTATCGATTGTTCAACTGTTGATGATCCTACTCAGATAGCTGATAAACTGAATGCGTATTTTGCATCTACATTCACACATGAGGAATTATTAAGGGAGGAAAATGCAAGAAGTTTATCAAACTGTAAGAGGGTGCATAATGATTTCATAATAACTGAGAGTAAAGTGGAGGAGAAATTGTTCAAGTTAAACATAAGAAAGGCACCTGGGGTGGATGGGATCTATCCAGTTATATTAAAGGAAACTGGCAAAGGAAGTAAGCAAACCCTTAGCCATAATTATGACAGCTTCTTTGGACTCAGGGGAGGTTCCCATGGACTTGAAGTGTGCAAATGTATCCCCAGTTCACAAAGGGAATCTAAGGGTGACACGAGTAATTACAGACCAGTTAGTTTAACTTCTGTTCTGGGGAAAATAATGGCGTCACTTGTTAAACATGCATTGCAGAATCATCTAGACAAGAGTGCAGTAATAATTCAGACAGCATGGGGTTTGTTAAGGGAAAGTCTTGTCTGAAAAATTTCACTGGGTACTATGATATGGTTACAAAGGAACTGGATGCCAAAAATAATTTTGATATCATATACTTGGGTTTATGGGAGAGTTTCCTTGGACTCAGGGGAGGTACCTATAGACTGGAGTGTGCAAATGTGACCCCAATTCACAAAGGAGGATCAAAGGCTGACACAAGTGATTATAGACCTGTGAGTTTAACTTCCATTCCAGGAAAATTAATGGAAGCACTGGTTAAAGAAGCACTGCAGCATCATCTAGACAAGACTTCAGTTATAGCTTGGATACAGCATGGTTCTGTTAAGGAAAGTCATGCCTGACCAATTTGATTGGATACTATGATGCAGTCACAAAAGAACTGGATGCAAGGAATAACTTTGATGTTATATATTTGGATCTCAGAAAGGCTTTTGATACTGTTCCACATGGAAGACTGCCGCACAAATTGGAGCAGAGTGAATTGGAGGCAAATTGCTGCTATGGATAAAGGGATGGTTGAGGGAAAGAAGACAGAGAGTGGTAATCAATGGACACTGCTCATCGTGGACTAATGTTATTAGTGGAGTCCCTCAGGGTTCAGTGTTGGGTCCATTATTGTTTTCTGTGTTTATAAATGATACTGATGATGGTATATCAAGCTTAATGTCCAAGTTTGCAGACAACACAAAGGTTGGCAGGGTTGTTAAGGACACTGCTGACGGTATGCTGCTGCAACAGGATCTGGAAAGGTTGAGCAGATGGGCTGAGAGATGGCAAATGAAGTTTAACATTGACAAGTGTAAAGTACTACATATGGGAAACAGCAACCCCAGAGCAACGTATCAACTCTGTGGTACTACACTGACAGTGGTAGAGAATGAAAAGGACCTGGGGGTAATTGTGCAGGCAGATATGAAGTTCTCTGAGCAGTGCAGACGGGCTGCAAGAGTAGCTCATGGTACCTTGTCAATGATATACAGGAATTTTTCTAGCAGTGATAAGGAGGTGATTATTCCCTTGTATAAGGCAATGGCCAGGCCACACCTTGAGTACTGTATACAGGTCTGGAGGCCTCATTTCAGGAAGGATATAGAGCTGCTGGAACGAGTGCAGAGAAGGGCAACAAGATTAGTGAATGGAACAAAGGGTTGCTCTTATGAAGAAAGGCTTAAGTTTTGCAAATTATAGTGTCTGAAGACTAGGCACCGGCGAGGTGATCTGATAGAGGTGTATAAAGCCTTTAAAGGTTTGAGCATGCCCAAAGCCGATGGGATTCTTCCTCTTGCTCAGAATAATCACCTGAGAGGGCATAAATTCAGATTGAGGAAAGACAGATGTAGGATAGACGTGCAGAAATTTGCCTTTAGCCAGCGGGTAGTTGGTTGGTGGAACAGACTTCCATCCCTTGTTGTGGAAGTTGATAGCCTAAATAAATTTAAGGCTCAGCTGGACAGGTATTTCGAACAAACAGACGGGTGAAATGGAAGTGTTTTTTTTTTTGGCTGATGCTGCATATGCTTGCTTTCTTGCATCATATGCCTCTACTAATGCCAATGCTAATTTCAGGAAAGCTTTTGACACTGTTATGCATGGGAGACTACTGTACAAATTGGAGCAGTGTGGTATTAAGGGTAAGGTGCTAAAATGGATAAAAGGGTGGTTGAGTGGGAGAAGACAGAGTGATAAGGAGATACTCAATGGATGCTGCTCTTCGTGGACCAATGTTATTAGTGGAGTCCTCCAAGGTTCGGCCCACTGTTGTTTTGTGTATTTATCAATGATATTGACGAAGGTATATCAGGTTTAATGTCAAAGATTGCAGATGATGCAAAGGTTGGCAGGGTTGTTAATGACATGGCAGTGTGCCACTGCAACAGGATCTAGAAAATTTGGGCAGATGGGCTGAAAAGTGGCAAGTGAACTTTAACATTGACAAATGCAAAGTACTGCATACAAGTAGAAGTAATGTACCAACTGTGTGGTACTACACTTAGGGTAGTAGAAAATGAAAAATATCTGGGAGTAATTGTGCAGTCAGATATAAAGTTTTCTGAGCAATGCAGACAGGCTGCCAGAGCAAGTCATTTGGTATTGTCAATGATATACACGATTTTGCTAGTAGGGAAAAGGAGGTGATTATTCCTTTGTATAAGGCAATGGTCAGGCCATATCTTGAGTACTGCATACAGGTCTGGAGGCCTCATTTTAGGAAGGATGTAGAGTTTCTTGAGCATGTACAGAGAAGGGAAACAAGTATGGTGAGGGGAACAAAGGGGTCCTCTTACCAAGAAAGGCTTAAGTTTTGCAAATTACAGTAGCTGGAGACTAGGCACGTGCGAGATGATCTGATTGATGTGTATAAGGCCTTGAATACATTGAGCACACTGAATTCTGATGGGATTCTTTCGCTTGCTCAGATTATGAACCGGAAGGGGCATAAATTCAAATTGAGGAAAGACAGTTATAGAATAGATGTGCAGAAATTTTCCTTTAGCTAGCAAGTGATTAATTGCTTGAACAAATTTCCATCTGTCGTTGTGGAATTTGATAGCTTAAATAAATTCAAGGAAGAACTGGACAAAGGTTTAGAAATTGGGTTCTTTTTTTTTTTTGGCTGATGCTACATAAGCTCGTGTGGTTGCTTTCTTGCATTACATGCCTCCATTACTATTATTACTATGACCAGAGCAGCAGCAGTCCATGGAATTCATTGCCACACCTCACATCTATCTGTGATTTTTCAGTATGAAGTGATGGAAAATGCAGTGTAATCAGACATTTGTAAAGAGATGAACATAAGACAATGTGCACATAAAGAAATGTAACACTGGATGTAGTATGTCAGAGTGGTAGTGATGTGTGTCAATGTTTTTTGAATGTTTTATCATAAGAGCATAATCTTCCTCTGAGTTGTTCCTCTCATACAAATGCATTACTCAGAATTATGTTTTATTTTTTTTTTGTGATAGAACATAAACAGCAGGCACTGCAAGTGTCTGTTGTTTGTGGGAAAAAAGAGGTAATGGCTCTTTAAAATGCTATAGAGAGTTTTAAAGAGCTTTAAAATGCTATATCTTTAAAATGGCTCTTTAAAATACTATTTTTGAATGCTATAGACAGCATTAATTAAAAATTATTCCAAGATGTGGACTTAACTTTAAAAAAAAAAGAAGTCAAATCAAAAGTGACTATACAGGATGCAACATTTTGTTTCTTCAGAAAACCTGAAAGCATGAGGGATTCTTTTAAAAAATTTCTTGTACTTAGCGCTGAATCAAAATTACAAGACCCTAATCATGACTTTAAATGAGTCCTTATCTTTGCAGGTTAATTCCAAAATATAACTACAGTTAAAAAAACACTGTTACTCCGCAATATTTACCTGAATGAAGAGCATCATTTTCAGGGAACTATACCAACCCCTTGATGACATGCAAACTCTTTCAACATTTCCTTATATCTGAACAAGAGGAGTCAGATATCAAAGCTTTTTTATTATTATTATTATTATTATTATTGTTATTGTTGTAGTTATATCCTAATAAAATTACACAAGTTTGCATGTGGAGGAATACAGGAAATCAGAATAACCATTATATAATATTCTAAACATAAAAAAAAAAAAAAAAAAGATATATATATTTGTCTGAGCTCTGAAGAATCTTACCATTTGAAACTTGTTGATATCTTTACTTGATACCTATTCAAGAAATAACAATCATATGCTTTTTATCTTTCGTACAAATTAACTATTAATCAAATTTTTGATGTATCACTCTAATATTTTACCACCCCATTGAACAGTTAAAATATGAAGGAATACATGTATCAGTGATATTGATAATGAAAATGGCAACTGAAATTTAATATTGATAAATGCAAGGTACTGCATTTTGGGGAGTAATGCTGGAATAAGATACTATTTGAGCAGCACTAAACTCAAGGGTGTTGCTAAGAACAAAAGGCCTATGAGTAAATGTACACTTAAATAGAAAGAATGCAAGAATATTTGCTGATACTATTGAGGCAATGTTAGGTGGGTCAAAAAACTGCAAGTTTGGAGGGATTCACAGACTAAAAGATTAACGGTAGCCACAGGCAGAAGCGAAAGTGATTCTTGCACTGCTTCTATTGTAATGAGCAGCAGCCTAGAGAGCAAGTTGCTGGGGATTTCAAGAGCTGCTGGGAGTCATCATGGAGAGTAAATACATGATCTGAATGTTAGGGTAACTAAGAGTAAGAACAAGGGCATGTATACTTGCATGTACACTAATGCTAGAAGTACAGTAAATAAAATTGATGAATTTGAAGTGCTGATCAGAAGATCAAAGGCAGATATTGTTGGGATATCAGAGACATGGTGTCACACAGGTATAAGCAGTGCAGAATTGGAATTTGGGGAGTACAGAATTGGAATATGTGTACAGAAAGGACAGACAGGGTAGGAAGGGAGGAGAGGATATGCTGTTAGTTAAGAAACACAAAATCTAAGGAAATGCATCCAGTTGACACTGGTGGACAGTGCAATGTTGAGTCTGTTTGGTGTGACAAACACTGGAAAAGGGAAAATGAGAGTAGGAGTATGTTATAGGCCTAATGATGCTGAAGAGTACAATGAACAGTTGTGCAGAGAAATAGAGGGCCAGTAAATCAGAATGCCTTGTAATGGGGGATTTTAAGTCCAGATATTGACTGGAACTTTAGTTGGTCACTCACACTCTAGCAAGACTTGTGGATTTATTGGAGGATTGTTTTCTACGGCAACATGTTTAAGGGACAACCAGAGGGAGTAATACCCTTGATATGATTACCAGCAGTGATGACGCATGCATTAGGAATTTGCAGATAAAGGAACCACTAGTTGACAGTAATCACAATGTACTGATGTGGGATTTACTTAAAGATGTAACTACAATCAAGGGTAAAGGGAAGGGTTTTTGTTTTCATAAAGGTGACTACAGAGGTCTCAGACAGTTTTTAAATTCTATGGAGTGGGATGAACTGATGATGTTACCTACGTTGAATTCTAAATGGGATGCCTTCAGGGACTTAATTTTGGAGGCTACTAGGTTTTTCATACCAACTAAGAAATACTGTTCAAGATTCTTCCGCATCGTCCGTATTTGGGTGACTGGCTCGAACCCCGGTCAAATCAAGAAACGTGTGCTACGCACTGCTGCTCCTTCCCACCTGGCTATGGAGGCACAATGGATGTCGGATGAATTAATGAGGCTCATGGCAGAGAAGAAAAATGCATGGGATGCATATAAATTATCAGGCGACACATAAGCCTATGACAGATATAAGGTAGTCTCTAATAAAGTCACAAAGGAGGTTAGGCAGGCAAAGGCAGATTACGAGAAATCTTTGGCAAAGGACAAAGAAAAACAGCAAAGAGTTCTTTACTTATGTAAAGGTGCCTCCGTAGCCAGGTGGGCAAGAGCAGCAGTGCATAGCACACGCTTCTTGATTAGACTGGGGTTCAAGCCCATGACCACCAAATACGGAGGATGCGGAAAGATCAGGGAATGACCACCGCATATCCCCGGAGCAATATGGCCTTAGCTGCTAATGCTCTTAAAAACCAAATAACAAACAAACAAACTTATATAAACTCTAGAAGGGGATGAATTAGATTGGTCCACTTAACGTAGATGGTTCGATTATTGATGATCCTGCTCAAGTAGCTGATAAACTGAATGAGTATTTTGCATCTACATTCACACATGAGGGGTTATTCAAGGAGGGGAATGCCAGAAGTTTATCAAACTCTAACATGGAGCTAAGTGATTTTGTGATAATTGGGAGCAAAGTGGAGGAGAAATTGTTGAAGTTAAACATAAAAAAGGCACCTGGGGATGATGGAATCTATCCATTTATAATGAAGGAGGTAGTAGCAAGGGAAGTAAGCAAACCCTTAGCCATAATTATGAGCATCCTTAGAGTCAGGGGATGTTCCCATGGACTGGAGATGTGCAAATGTATCCCAAATTCACAAAGGGTGAAACAAATAATTATAGACCTGTTAATTTAACTTCTGTTCCGGGGAAAGCAATGGAGTCACTGGTTAAAAGGTGATACAGGATCACCTAGAAAAGATATCAACAATAGTTCAGACACAGCATGGGTTTGTTAAGGGGAAGTCTTTTCTGACCAATTTGACTGGATACTATGATGTGGTCACAAAGGAACTGAATGCAAAAAATAATTTTGATATCATATACTTGGATTTCAGGAAAGCTTTTGATAATGTTGCACATGGAAGACTGCTGTACAAATTGGAGTGGTATGGCATTAAGGGAAAGTTACTGCAATGGATAAAGGGATGGTTGAGTGGGAGACGGCAGAGAGTTGTAATAAATGGACACTGCTCTACATGGACTAGTGTTATTAGCAGAGTCCCACAGGGTTCGGTGCTGGGCCCATTGTTGTTTTGTGTATTTATCAATGATATTGATGAATGTATATCAGGCTTAATATCCAAGTTTACAGATGATATAAAGGTTGGCAGGGTTGCTAATGACACTAAAGATAGTATGCTACTGCAACAGGATCTAGTTGATTGATTGATTTTATTGACACAAAAACAGGATCTAGAAAAGTTAGGCAGAGGGGCAGAGAAGTGACAACTGAAGTTTAACATTGACAAATGCAAAGTACTGCATATGGGTAGCAGTAACCCAAGAGAAAAGTATGAACTCTGTGATACAAAACTTAGGGAAGTGGAGAATGAGAAAGACCTGGAGGTGATTGTGCAGTTCTATGTGATGTAGAGTTGCTAGAATGAGTACAGAGAAGGACAACAAGATTGGTGAGAGGAACAAAGGGGTGCAATTATGAAGAAAGGCTGAAGTTCTACAAGTTGCAGCATCTCGAAACTAGGCACCTGCCAGGTGATCTGATTGAGGTGTATAAAGCCTTGAATGGGTTGAGCAAGCTGAATGCTGATGGGTTTCTTCCTCAGCTTAAGAACCTGAGGGCACACAGATTCAAACTGAGGAAAGACAGTTGTAGAATAGATGTCTGGAAATTTGCCTTTAGCCAGCAGGTAGTTGATTGCTGGAACAGACTTACATCTGTTGTTGTGGAGGTCGATAGCTTAAATAAATTTAAGGCTGAACTAGACAAACATTTGGAGTGACCAGATAGGTGAAATGGGAAGGGTTTTTTTTTTTTTTTTGGCTGATGCTGTATAAACTTGCTTTCTTGCATCATATGCCTCAATTAATGCTTAACGTATAGTATAATACAAGGTTTTCTGAAGTGCAAAAAAGGCTGCTAGAACAGTTCATTGTGTTCTGTCAATAATATACAGGAACTTTGCCAACAAGAAAAAAAATGAGGTGACTGTCCTGTTGTATAATGCAAACTGGTTAGGGCACATCTGAAACAGTGCATACAGTTTAGGAAACCTCATTTTAGGAAAATGCATATCAATCTATTGGAAAGGTTGCGGAGAAGAGATAAATCTGGATATAAATAAAGCAAATGGAATAACTGATAATGTTATTTAAGTCTAAATGTTTGTAATTTGTTTATAAATATCTCAAATGGTTTCTTGAGAATCGAAGCATTTAGTTTTTGTGTTAAAAGCCATCTAGTTATAAAATGTAGTTATAACAGAACAGCTATGTAAGAATTGATGAATTCCCTGTCTAAATTTCATTCATAATCGAAGGATAATTTTGGTGTGTTTGTGCATTCATAGCAAGCCTGAGATATTAGAAAACTACGTGGAAGCAAGGACAATTACACTTGCCCACCTGGCTATGTATTATTCTCATGGTATACCCTACCCTCCAAAAAGTTCCCAGATGTGGCAGTTTTGTGTTGATGTCACAACTTACCTTAACAGCATACGAGTTCTACCTGTGACCATTACAACACACTCCACCCTCCTAGGCAGGCTTTCCACCAACAAACAATAGGCTCTAGCAGATGTCCTCTTGCAGAACAGTGGCCAGTTGAACTACCAATGTGGAATATGTTGGTCTAGTCCTCACCAACAATTTAAGTTAATTCCATAGGGTTCAAACTGGAAGTCTGCTGGCTATTACAACTTTTGTACATTCGTGTCTATGGAGCATTCTCAAATAGCACCAATGACCATTATCCCATTGAAACAAATGTGGGTCTGTACCAAAGAATTGCCACATCATAAGGAACATGGAACTGTCCAAAGTGTTAGGGTGCATCTGTGTTCATGGTTCCCAACACAACTAGAAAAGATTCCAAGCCATACCATGAGAAGCAGCCCACACCATCTCCTCCAAACTTCACAGTTGACACAATGCACTCTGGCAGCAGACATTTTTCAGGCCCCCCTCTATACCTGCCTGTCTGATCGAAATGGGATGCAATGAGATTCAATCACTCCACAGAACCAAGTTCCACTGCTGTATGGACCAATTACAGCATTTGCTGCATCATGCAATGAATGAAGCTCTCTCTCCCAGCAGTCACATGGAGAGAATTTCCGTGGTCTTCCTGTGTTCGTATTGTCATACTTTTATTGATAATATCATTGATAGTCAACTTCTAGTGGTAGAGGCCTATTTTAAGATATATACTAATCTGAGTCACTTGTTCATTCGGGAATTCCCACTGGATTATAAAAAAAATAACTTGTGTTAGTAATAAATAACACAAGTCATTTACAGTAAACAATACTATGAGAAAGGATAAATTCATTAGTGGTTTTGAAATTGATGCTGTTGAGAAAAAAAAAAACTGAGTTCAGAAGAAGCCATTAATCAAGAAGACTACTGTAGAAATATAAATACCAATTATCACAAAACATTTGTGGCAAATATAACTAATTGTGGCAACACAATTAGGGTTATATTTGGCGAGGGTGCGATTCTGCTACCTGAATATACCAAGATACCCAAATATTCAAAATAATTTTCTGCAACTGTTTTGTGCTAATTGGTACTTATTTTTCTATAGTAGTCTTGGACACATAGCCATGTTTATCTTTATGGTAAAACAATTTTTTTTTTTAAATATTAATCTAAGAAAGAAGTTTTTTAAAAATTGTTAGAAAAATATTTATAACATTACTCTATTTTTAGTAATTCTACTGTAACATGTACTGTACTGTAATATGAAAACTATACCATTGCAGTATTATTATTTTCAAATTATATTTAAATGAAAAAAAAAAAAAAAAAAAAAAATATATATATATATATATAGTATTTTTTTTAAAAGTACTATTTTCTGATAATTTATAAAATTGTAAACTTCTGAATGGAATCCTCTATTTATTTATTTATTTATTTTTTTTTTGGTATGTGCATAACCTGTTTGAAAATGCAAATTAGCACAAATTTTTCTTGTGAAATTTCTCATATGAAGTATGTACTGGAATATGTTACTTCCTGGTTCACCAAAATATCTGAACCCACTTGCATGTAGGTACATTTATTTTCTTGCTTGCAGCTAGTTAGTCTAAATTTTAAATAGCTGAATTTTAAAAATGCTTACACAAGACAAGAATATAATAAATATACTAAGCTTTACACACACACACACATTAGAAAAATATATATAAAATTTAGCTATAATAGGCCTTTTTATTTTAAATAATTAGATTCAAAACAGTAAATAAAGCACTATGAACTACTTTATTACTACAGGTAATGAATTCTGCATACCACTGTACTGATTTTTCTGTTTTTAACCTGGGCTCGAATCAGACATTTATATTCTGTCGGCTGTGGAAGTGTAGCAGAAATATCCTTAGACGGATGTGGCTTAGGTTTTGTCCTCCCATCATCTATTCACAAAAAAAAAAGTACAAACATATAATGAATATGCCAAAGGATATTATAATGAATTGAATTTTAAGTAAATTTCTTTATTCAAGAAAAAAAAAAGTCTTATTAAAGCATAGATGTAATGTCTACTATAGGATGTACTCATTTTCTCTTATGATGAACACATCAAATATGCAATGACATTCATTAATTCATTCTATATTTTGCAAAATATCAAAAAACAAAGGAAAAAATTATTGTTGTTAACTGGAACAGCCAATACAAAACTTCCAACAATTTAATGGGACATAAAAACAGTAACAAAACCACTTCATATCTGACTGTATCCACCAGTTTCAAAGCATGAATAAGGCAAATGAAAACAAGATTTCAAATCTCTCAATGTAAATTACATTGCTATCTATACTATATATTTAATACGGAAGCCATTTTCTTTTGACAGTCAGTGTGAACAATAGGCTTAACCGATCGAGCTGGAAGTGGTCTCAAATTGAAGATATTTCTTGCTAGGTGTGCAGAAAGTTGTTAAAATTTAAAAATTCCGAATAGTTTTATTTTACAGAGCAGGCCAGTTTTGTACTACAAACAAGAATAGTTCAACATTCACTTCATAGATGGAGCCACAGGAAAATGTTAACTGTTAAACAGTTGTCTAAGTTGATAAGGCATTTTTTTCTGATTAAACAATTTTCACTTAACTATTTAACAATTTGCACATTTGTGTCCTTTGTTCCAAAAAAAA
Organism: Mastigoproctus giganteus; assembly: GCF_048544385.1. Lineage (NCBI taxonomy): Eukaryota > Metazoa > Arthropoda > Arachnida > Uropygi > Thelyphonidae > Mastigoproctus > Mastigoproctus giganteus. Next base: position 216,216,569 of record NC_143580.1, on the reverse strand, counting down.
AAAAATAAAATAATAATAAAACTCTGCTACCAATTGTGAAATTTTTGCACTGGATTATAAAAAAAATAACTTGTGTTAGTAATAAATAACACAAGTCATTTACAGTAAATGACTGTAAATGACTTGTGTTATTTATGGGTACATTAGTAAATTAGTACCCATTAGTAAATGGGTACAGCTAGCTGTAGCCATTGTGTATGATAGGCCTAACTGATTTGGTTTCAAACTGATATTTCTTCCTAGGTGTGCAGAAACATGGGAAAATATAAAAATTCCAAATATTAAAAAATCCGAATAGTTTTATTTTACAGAACAGGCCAATTTTCTCTACTAGCACTGACTACCTTAAAATAAAGAATAGTTTTATTTTACAGAAATAAGAAAGGATTCGATATGTACTGGCTTACCTGCTTACGACCAAACACGGTCTACATTTCTTTAGGCCAGCTAGAGAAAAACTGCTACCAATTGCAAAATTTTCAAGGGGTACTAGTACTACTAGTATGGGTATAAATTTAGGGTAATAGTAACTATATTCTTCAGCTTCTACTGAATGTCTTGTATGTAGAGGGAGTGCTGTACCACGAATGATGTGATAAAGGGCAGATGCAGCTGTGGGCACAATGGGCATGGACCCTCCCAACTCTGACCTTATTTATGTAGCAGTGGGTGAGAGTTGGATTGTGAGAATAGTATCCTGACATTTCTTCTTATCTTCATATTTCCTGATAAAAAGTATACAATTTATTAAAATGCACATAAGCACTGTAAAAATAAACTATTCTCATAGTAATGCCAACAGTTACAGTAGCTTCCCAATTATCTGGGTTAGTTGAGAAATAAATATGCCCAGATAACCTGTAAAATGGAAAATTCCTACAAAATGGAAAATGGTAAAATGGAGTATTGTTAAACAACATAACAAGTGATTAGTACATAATAATGCAAGTCTGCTTCAATTTAAAATAACAAATAGACAGGAACGACCATTTGGCCTTAAAGCGGGGACCCTGTCCCCACCCCCACCACAAGTTACCATCCCCACCATGAGGAGGTAGGTCATCCTATCTAGTGAAATGGTCAACATTCATAAATGCCTTTTATGAATTTGACAAATATGTGAAATATCAATGGATCTTGACATAAGTCCACCACTGTGGACTGTGAAATGGTGAGCTTCCCTCCCTCTAGCCTTGCTCAGAGATCATACAAGGCATACTCAAACACAATGTGAAGGCCAGTTTCTGGCTCTCCACAAGGGAAGAGATCTGTGGTAGCAAGCCCCAAATGGAGCAACCACAACCCTCAGGCCATGTCCGGTCAGGACAGAGCAGACAGCCAGTCCAAAAAGGAGCCAAGGCCTTTGCTTGCTCAAGGTACAGACAGAGGGAATAAAGGCATGCAAATAGTGTCTTTTCTCAGTAGTCCATTGAGTATGATCTCTAATTCATCACTGATCTGCCTCCACTCAGCTGTTATTTTAAAGGCTTCATCCGTCCACCCAACTGGGCATGACCAGATGCCGAATACCAGTTTGGGAATTCCTCTCTCAGTACCTTAGGTGGGCCTGAGCAACCTGCAGATCAGCTGGCTTTTTTTTTTTTTTTTTTTTTGGTTTTTAGGAGCATTAGCAACTAAGGCCATATTGCTCCGGGGATATGCGGTAGTCATTCCGTGACCTTTCCACATCCATCCTCCATATTTGGTGGTGACAGGCTCGAACCCCGGTCTGATCAAGAAGCGTGTGCTACGCACTGCTGCTCCTTCCCACCTGGCTACGGAGGCGCCCAGATCACTGGCATCTTGCCAGCTAATACACAAAGCATCAGTTGCAACAGTTCTACAGGCCTTGGTTATACCAAAAAGAGTAGGTCTCTGTGCTGAGAGAAGGATCCATTGGACATGAGTGTTAAACTTTCTCTCCCCAAGCTCCAGCCATGTAAGTCAGGATCAGGACAAAGATGTTGTCATAAAGGAGAAGAAGGGCCCTCCCTTTATGCCCCAATCCACATGGGTGATACGCTGGAGCTTGGCATATGTCCGCTTCACCATTCTCCCACAAATAATTAGCAATACATTCATAAAAAAATAATTTTTTTTATGACTGTATTTTTAATCTCTTGTTCAATAATATGCCCTAATGGTGAAAAAAGGTTAGGTTACCTCCACTTGAATCCCATGGGAGCTTGAACCCCTCCCAAAATGGAGGGGGTAACCTAACCTTTTTTCTTTAGAATCATGTAGACTAGCGCATAAATTGTTTATTAACAAAATATTATTTTTTTTATTTTACTGTACTTTTATTTTTAAAGACACTTGTGCGAATACACACGTATCATAACGTCAATCAACACTTCAACAGCTATTCACTATATATATATATACATAGAAGCTTTCTTTCTTTTCTTATATTATTTCCTAACCTACCATTTAAGGTCAGGTTACGAAATATAACGAAAAATAAAGAAACCTTTTCCTTTTTTTTTTTCGTAACCAAACCTAAATCAACAGTATAGTAAAAACACTAATGAACTCCAAAAATCTGCTTTTAATAATGAGAAAAAAACATAACGAAGAACATAAAAATGAACAGAACAAAACTTTTATTTAGTTTCCATCAAAAAATCAACCAACATTTTATTTTCCCTACAAATTTCTTCCATCTTTAAAAGATTCATCGTTACTATTACCTGTTTACCATTCATTACAAAACTATTATGCACTGTTCTTTACTCATAAATACACATTATAATGCCAACCAATGACTACACAGTAGCTTGTCCTCTGTCACGCCCACCACCAATCATTTCATCATTTGCCATGCCTACCTGTCAATCAATATATCCTTCTCGATTTCGGCTCGAGACCGATAGCACCTACCGTCTGTTTACCGAGCGAGCAGCGCTACAGTCCGGTGTCAGGAAACTAATTTTCCGTGTAAGTTATCTGACGTTTCTCGTCGTTCTCGTGTTGGCTTTCTTTACCTTAGCCCAGTTCCAGTATAATCATATTTGTGATGTTATCTGAGTCACTAGTGATGACTAAATCAAGATTATTCCTGTCCCTTTTACTCTGTCCTTTCTGTCCACATGCTGATTTAACTCTGGGCTATTAGCATCAATGATTCGTTTTTGTTTACAGCTTGGTATACATATTTATTTGTTTTTTTTGCTGGTGTTGAGGTTAGCTTATGTGCATATGGCACCACCTTTCAATAAAATTTTGGGTGTTGTTCTGATTTACAGCTCAGCCCAAAAGTAAGTGTTTGCTTTTAGCTATGAATTTCAGTTCTACTTTTCAACCATTGTTTATGAATTTTCTGAATGTTTAGGATTTTGGCATGTTGTTATTTCTGAAGATTTTCAAATTGTGGCACATTGATGGGTTCTTGCAAATATAGGTGGTAACAAACAAGTTAGGAAGATAACTGCTTAAGATTTTAGAGCATCTTGTCCCAAAAATAGCCTGTAAGCTTAATGTATTTTAATCATTTAATGGAATTTTCTGTTTCTCATTTTTATCACTAAATAACCAACATTTTACATGTATATTATGCTTTCACTACACAGCAATCACAACATTGCCATCTGTTTCTGCCATCTTCTGAATAATTGAACATATAAAATATATACTATACTTTTCTTATTCTAGGCTAACAACAACCAGAAGTATCATACTAGAAAGGGAAAATAAAAATTTTTTTCTGCAACAGCATAGATCTCTTATGCAGAACCAGTGAGACATTAGGTGACAAAAAAAAAGGGTGACAAAAAAAAAAAAAAAAGTATGAAAATAAATATATACAGGGGTATTTCTATTTTTATAGTTATGACAAAATTCGGGTGTGCCTTAGAGAAAAAAATACCTGGAGTCGTCACTGTGCAGAGCACTTGACAACTTCATAAATTGCCTTAGTATTGCACTACTTAATGAATAGTATGTCTCTACTGAGATACAGACAGAGCATTTTTGTTTTTTAATAAAAAAAAGCTTGGTTTTTATTTGAAGTATTAGTACTAGCCATATGGTGCAAAGCTAGGCTTTTGCTGCATTGGCTGAAAAAAGTAATGTAATACCAAAAACTATAAATTCTGGGGATCCCCTGCTAGATTTTCATATGGCTTTCACATATTTTAACAATACCAAACCAGTCACCAAGCCCCCAAACCCCTTGTGTCTCCCCATTTGAATGTGAAACACTTCTACCTTTGCGAGTTGCATTGATATTGCCCTGTTTGAAACAGCATTTCCTGAGACAGAGAAATGCTGTTTTAAGTAATGCAAGATCAACAAAATTTATGCCTTTTAAATTTTTTTTTTTTTTGTTTCCTAAGACAAACCTTGGCTTTTATTTGAAGTATTAGCCATATTAGTATTAGTAATGGCCGCATGGTGCAAGAAAGCCTTCCCTCACCCAAAGGTACTATCCAGATGACCTTTGAATTTCCCCAAACTGTCAGCCTCTACCACCTATGTAGGCAACCTATTCCAGTAATTTACAACTCGCTGGCTAAAATAAAACTTTCTGCAGTCCAATCTAAACATTTACCCCTGTAACTTGAATTTATGTCCCCTAGTTCTAGAATCATTTATAATCTTGAAAATTTCGTCTTCATTCATTTTACTGATGCCTCTCAGAGCCTTAAACACCTCAATCAAATCTCCTCTGTTTCCAAACTCTGCAACCCACATATTCGATTCGAAGTCTTTCTTCATAAGGACGCCCTTTTGCCGATCTCACCAGGTGAGATACCTGTCTTTGCACCCTTTCAAGAAGCTCGATGTCTTTCTTTAGGTGCGGTCTCCATACTTGAACATAGTATTCCAAGTGTGGTCTAACAAAAGCCTTATATAATGGGATTATCACGTACCTATCTCTACTTGCAAAAGTTTGATAGGACATCATGGGCCTTCCTTGCAGCCTGTTTACAATGCTCAGAGAATTTCATGTTTGACCGTATAGTAACACCCAAGTCTCTTTCCTCCAGTACTGGGTTTAGTTGAACTCCACCAAGTGAATAAGTTATTTTGGGATTACTGTTTCCCAGGTGTAATACCTTACACTTTGTTGGATTAAACATAGCTGCCATTTTTTTGACTATTCCTGAAGTCTATCTAGGTCTCTCTGAAGAAGCTCAGCTTGACAGTGATCATTAACTACTCTACCAATTTTAACATCATCTGCAAATTTAGATATCACACCCTCTATCCCCTCATCAATGTCGTTTATGAAAATTTAAAAACAACAGTGGTCCTAATACTGATCCTTGGGGAACCCCACTTCTTACATCAACCCAATCTGAGCAATAGCCATTTATCACAACCCTCTGCCTCCTGCCCAAAGCCATCCTGCTATCCATCTAAGGATTTTCCTAGTGATTCCAACCTGTTCCAACTTATAAAGCAACCGCTCATGTGGGACTGAGTCAAAAGCTTTGCTGAAATCTAAATAAACAATGTTGAAATTATTCCCTAAATCCAGCTCGTTAGTGACCCTTTCAAAATAGCGAACCAGATTTGTTAAACATGATTTTCCCTTTACAAAACCATGCTGAGTATCCTTGAGAATTTCAATTCGATCCAAATGATCCTGAATTCCACCCTTGATCATTGCCTCCATGATTTTCCCTACAACTGAAGTCAGACTGACAGTTCGATAATTTCCCACTTCACTCTTAAAGCCGCCCTCATGTATGGGAGATACATTGGCACTTTTCCAATCCAAGGGAATCTCCTCAGAGTCTAGTGATGCTCGCATAATTAGCCTCAATGGTTCAATGCATTTGCAGCCTCCCTTTAAGATTATAGGGTATATTCCATCAACTCCAGGAGCCTTTCTGGCCTGTAGGCTTGAAAGTTTTTTCATTAAATTATCTTGCGAAATTTCAATATCATTAATTACATATTTTTCAACTTCACTCCCACAATTTCTCATTGCTACAAAAGGTTTTCCATTTGTAAATATCGATGCAAAATAACTATTGAGTTCATCTACAGCGGCAGCTGGTGTATTTAATATATCCCCTTTCCCTTACGTAAAGGTCCGATCTGGTTTGTCCTTCTCTTCTTGGCATTTATATATGTGAAGAATTCCTTATCTCCCCTCTTTGCTCTGTTTGCTAGTGATTTCTTATAAACTGCCTTTGCCTGTCAAACCTTTCCTGTGGCTCTATTACAGATAATCTTGTAGCTGTTATAGGCTTCAGTACTTTTTATTGCTCTGTAACCTTTCCATGCCACCTTTTTCTGCTTAAGTAATGTGGCAACTTCACTATTCATCCAACTTGTAACCCTCCTCGTGGAGTATTTTTTTAATGGTAAATACGCATTCAAGGCATCTGTGATTAATGTTTTAAAAGCATACCACAGTTCAATTGTATTCATTCTCTGTGCGATATCTACCCAGTTAATAGAGGCCATGTAGTACCTTAAGGCATTGTAATTTCCTTTTCTGAAATTAAAACCCATTCCTTTGCCTTTTACTACTGCTACCTCTCTCATCATCATCATCCACCGTAGAACTCCATGATCACGTCCTGCTACTGGTTCCTCTACTGTCAGCCCTGTTATGTCATCTGATTCATGGGTGATGATGAGGTCTAGGATATTCTTTTCTCTAGTACTTTCACTGACATGTTGATACGAATAACAGTCATCTGGTGCAAGGGAGCCCTAGGCTTTTGCTGCACAGGCTGAAAAAAAAAATAAACAATAAAATAAAATAGTAATGTTATATGAAAATGACTTGTATAGACATTGAAGTGCTAACCACATGGGGGTTTATGCATGGTTCAAAATAGAAAATTTTACAAAAGACAATGTATGTTAGGATAATAGAATTCATGCCATATGAGAGATCAGAGATTATTCCACTTACAGAAAGATTTCTTCAAAAAGACACACTTGGTTTAGATGGACTTCTTAAAATATATTAGGCACTATAAAGGTAAGCAGCAGCCATTATCAATCCACTGCAGGATGGAAGCGTCCTCAACAATTCATGTTGTGGGAAATGAACCATAATCTGCCAAGCTGATCCAGTGCAGGTTGGCAGATCGACCATATTTGAGTAGACAGGGGCTTGAACCCCAGTCTACTCAAAGAGCATGTGCTACTGCACTCCTTCTCATGACCACTCAGCTGTGGAGGCCTTCTTAGGCACTATACTAGAGTCCATCCATTTATTTCTACTATTGTGCAATAACAATCTATCTTTTTGATTCAGAATGTGTTTAAAAAAATTAGGTACTTTACCTTTGGCCAACAAGTTGCTTTATTACACTGAATAAATTATGTGTGCTGATGACTAGATACATCCAATTGCTTCTCTCACATGACCATTCAAAGAGTGTAAACATTATTTCATGCGACCAGTGTGGGTTAATTTCCAGTCACTATTTTAAATAATAAATAAATTTCTATTTTATGTTCAGGATGGCAGAGGCCAGAAGAGTTTACAGCTTCATTTTAACTTTCTATTTTAGCTAATTTACCAGCAAAATGGCTAACAATGGGCTGTGAACTTTCTGTGGCAATATATGGGGTTGATCTTACAATGACATCTACATGTGACCCCAAGGACCACAGGTAGCCCCTTACATCACTTAAAGAAGTGAGCAGTGAAGTTCTCAATAGTTATTAGCACAAGGTTTGTGTCAAGAATCTATTTTTTTAAATTTTTTTCTAGAGCTTTCTAATAAATTCTCTGCAATCCCAGCCTTCCAAACAGGCAAAATTCCTGCTACATTTCCTAGTGCAGCAATGCTGAACCTTTCCCCTGGCATGTGCCAAAACAAAAATATAACAATTTTTATGTGGCATAGAGAACCGGCTAAAATTAGTAATATAAAACAGACTTTAATGATATTTAAAAGGCTGATACTCAAAAAAGTTTTAATGAGACTTTCGTTGCTGCATAATTTTGCACATGATTACACCTTTTTACTACTATATGTGGTTCAGAGGTCATGCAAAAAAAAAAATGGGTGTGTAATAAAATTTGATGACAGATTTAAGGCTTTGAATGGATTGGGCAAGTTCAATGTTGATGGAATTCTTCTTGCTTAGACTATACACAGGGCCAGCCACAAACGTGTTCAACGGGTTCTGTCAAACAGGACCCTGTGTCAAATGGTCTAAATAATAATATCATCTGAATCTTTTTCATATTTCTATCAACGAATCAAACCTTCTACCGTCTTAATGTCTAGTTACCCACATTATCATCAATCCAAGAGCCCTTGTGCTAGTCAACTTCAAAATCGCTAGGAGCATAGCATATACGTCTTTCTCAATGTGTATGTTTCGTTTTAAATCAAACATCAGACGTTATTAAAAAATGTGTAATTTTTATATTATACTCACTTTCAGTAATATCTATATTGTTTTTAACTTCTGGAGGTAAGGGCCCCACAAATTTTGGGGCCGGCCCTGTACACACATGAGGGGGCATATATTCAAATTGAGGAAGGAGCATTTCAGGATAGATGTGTGGAATTTTGCCTTCAGCTAACAGGTAGTTGATTGTTGGAACAAACTTATATCTAGTGTTGTGGAAGTGGGTAGTTTGAATAAACTCAAGGAAGAAAAGAACTAGACAAATTATTGGAGGGGATGGAGAGGTGATATGCAAAGTGTGGGATTTTTTTTTTTTTTTTTTGGCTGATGCTGTATAAGCTTGTTTTATTGCATCATTTGCCTCTACTAATTGGAATTGCTTTATTACCTTTTGAGATGTTTTGCTGGAGAACATCGATCAACTGATCATCATTCTTCTCTTTCTTGGTGATTCCTCTCTCCCTCTCCCTCTCTCTCTCAGGGAATTTTTGGCTGGTGCAACATAAGCCTCAGGCTTCCTTGCACCATACGGCTAATAATAACTGAAGAGAAAAAGAATGAAGTCCTCAGAGTAGCTGAAAAACAAAGAACAATCAAGAAAACCAACCATAATAAAGAGGAAGATGTGGTTCCTAGGACATCTCTGGAGACACGATGATTGGATAGTAAGCATACTAGGACAGCTCGAAGAGAAAAAAAGCAGAGGGCGACCAAGAATAAGACCGCTTGATGACATGCTCCAACTCTCAAGAATGAACTATAGGGAAGCAAAACGAAAAGCCCCAATTCGGGTTGAGTGGAAAAAAAAAAACATCTCTATGGTGGCAGGCAGGGCTTGGCCCTTAGAATGACGATATTACTTTTTAATTGGGGTTCTTACAATTCTGGAAGAAAATCAGAATGAGATTATTGTAAAACATTTTGGGTTATCTTTGGAGGGTTTAAAATGTTAATAATTTATAGCCATTCAACAATTTTTATATTCTCATATCCTCCTACACACTATTTTCTACGCAATACAATAGTTTCATACTTAGCAGGTGAAATGTGGAAAAATGAAGAGTGTCTCAGCCAAAAAAAAAAAAGATGTCTCTATTCTCCATGCAAATGAGATGGAAGTGAAACTACAATTTTAATTGTAGTAATATTAATAAATATGTATTTAATCTGTTAAGATGAATTTAATTTACATCTTTAAATTATTCCCGCCACCAATCCTCATAAACTAAGAGCGCTTACATCTCTTCATTGTCATGTACAAGGTCCCATTATTTCTGCTACTTATAAACATTCTCGTCAGCTCACTTAGAAACTGAAAATGAAAAGTATAAAATCTAAATCTTAAAACAATAAGCAATCTTAAATTTCCCAATTTAAGATTGCTAATATTTATAAAAATATTTCTAACAATTTTAGTAAAATAATTTAGCAAAATTTTATTTCAATATTACACATTCACAAATAAAAATTAAACATTCCTGCATTCAAAAAGAAATAACTTTGAATGCCATTTAAATCTTGTTTCTATATTACAAGAGTATATTTAATAGCAACTACAAATATTTATTTATAAATGGAAATAATACTTCTGAGTAGGCAAAAGTTGTTTATTTTGCAATTTTGCTGTTCTGAGATAACTTGGGAAGATAACTTGTTCATATTATAAATCAACTTCATTACAGACACCCCCCCCCCCAATGCAACTTTGATTTATAAAAACTTGTTTTGCATTTTGTTTTCTTTAATATGGTATTTTAAGCTCTTTTATTTTAAATATAATGTAATTATTATTATTAGACTATTATTGTTAGCAGATTATTAGTAGGTTGTTTGTAATTGAAGCCTAGGCTTACTTTTATAAATTTATATAAAAATATACACCTCTGACGCTTGAAATTTTAATATTTTAGAAATTTTTTATGTATTTGTATGAAAAATGCTAAAAATTAAATTGGATAAAATTTTAAATAAAAACCATAAATATCAAATTAAAATATGGCTTTAAAAATCTGTACAATTTATTTTACAATTATGATTAGAACTTGATATAGTAGTTAAAAAGGACATATTATTTATGATTTGCATCACCGAATATTGAATTCTTAAATTAAGTTTTCGTTATTTATTTGGAGGGGGGGGGGGGGGAAGTAGTTATATGTTTGCCAGTTTTGACCAAATAACCTAGATCATTTGGTCAAATTATTTGATATTATATTTTGTTTTGATAACTTTATTATTATTTAAGTAGACTGGTTATAACTGAAGTGCAGATTTATTTTTATTTTTATATATTTATTATTTAGCAATTAAAATGCTATTTACTTACAGAGTCATTCTCCAAAAGGACCATTTCATAGCTTAGTCAAGAATACGGATAACAGATGTTAGGTTAACTATCTTCTCAACGAGGTGACTTAAAACTAGTGTACAAAAAAATACACCTAATAAAAAACGAACATCCCTTTAATCAACCAGCCATCCGCCTTTTAATTAAATAAACCTTATTGCTACAAACTCTTTGACGCCAACGTCCACCTGTACCAACGATACCAACTACGCCTATAATAAACAAGGTCACCATAACAACGTGTAGTAACCCTGATACGTTATTCAAATAACATCACGTAGACAAAAGCAATACGTTTTCTAAGTACGTGGGGCAAGAGTTAAGTCTTTTAGTAATTGTACCAACTGTACAATTACTAAAATCCGTGAAGAAGAAAGTAAGATACAGTAAAATCCCGATATAACGAACTTCTCGAGTGCACGACAGGTCAGTCACTGCTACTCGCAACTTTGAATCAGAAGGGGTAACAGATTCCAAAGACTGATCAACACCCCCCCCCCCAAAAAAAAAAAAAAAAAACAACACTCGGGACAACTCCAAAGGAAGTAAAAAATCCAGAAATGAGCCAAAAAAATTTTGGTTCATTTGGTTCATCATAACCCAATACATGTATTAAAGTGTCCAGATTGCCAGAAAATCTAATATTTCTAAGGGGTCGGTACTGACTGTCCTCTATGAACACTTAGCCATGTAAAAGGTCAGATCTTGCTAAATGAATGCTCACAATCCTTCAGAAACGGTGCAGGGCTCTCAAATAGTACGGAAAATTTATACATGCATGATGCAGATCTGCAAGAGTTTCAAGAATTATAAACGCAGATTCATCAATGGGAACAGAAAAGAAAACAGGAGCCCGTGAATTGGAACACCGTGGGCCATAACTGTCCAAAAATTTCAATATATATATATATATACACACACACACACAACCCCAGGGATTCATATCTAGTGAGTATGGGCTTGGCACACCCAGGGTACTGAGCTGGATATCATCATTCTTCTCCTTTTCTCTTTCTTGGTGATTCCCTTCTACCTCTCTCTCTCTCTCTCTCTCTCTCTCTCTCTCTGGGTAACTCAGGAATTTTATTATTTCTTTTTTTAATAATAAAAGGGAAAGTTACCACTATTGATAAACAGATATTTGGGTGGGAGAAGACAGAGAGCGGTTATCAACGGGCACTGCTCTTCGTGGACTAATGTTAATAGTGGAGTCGCTCAGAGTTCAGTGCTGGGCCCACTGTTGTTTTCAGTATTTATTATTGATGTGAATGAAGATATATCAAGTTTAATGTCTAAGTATGCTGATGATACAAAGATTGGCAGGGGGTTATAGACGGTAATCAATGTAAGTACTCCAAGAAGATCTAGAAAAAATAGGCTGATGCACTGAGAAATGGCAGCTGAAGTTTAAAATTCACAAATTTAAGGTTCTGAATATGGGTAGCAGTAATCCCAGATTAACGTACCAAGTGTGTGTGTGTGTGTGTGTGTGTGTGTGTGTGTGCGTGCGCGTGCGCGCGCGAGTAGCACAGTGGTATCGTCACTGTCCTCCCCACACCAGGTGGAAAAGGCCCGGGTTCGAATTCCGTCGATGACGCGAGGAACTTTAATGGGCTTTTTTCATTCCGTGGCTGAGTTAGTCGGTCTCAGGCGTAGATAGCAAGGTTTTCCCCCATAAACTGGGGTTTTTCGCCCAGCAAAACAGGCAAATCGACCAGAGAACAGACGCGATTTGCAGACATAACACATAAACGGGTATATGTAATCATTTACGGGAAGCCCTAATATAATAATTGGAATTTGATTTTATACCAACTGTGTGATACTACTACACCCAAGGTATTGGAAAATTAAAAAAAAAAAAAAAAAAAAAAAATAGTGGGGTAGTTGCGCAGTCGGATATGAAGTTCTCTGACCAACGCATACAGACTGCCAGGACGACTCATTTCAATGATATACAAGAATTTTGCTAGCAGGGATAAGGAGGTGATTATCCCATTGTAGAAGGAAACTATCAGGCCACATCTTGAGTGCTGCATATACCAGGGGCTCACATCTGGCTTGGCACACCCAGGGTCCTTAGCCAAATATCATCATTCTTCTCTTTCTTTGTGATTCCCTCTCTCTCTCTCTCTCTCTCTCTCTCTCTCTCTCTCTCTCTCTCTCTCTCTCTCTCTCTCTCTCTCAGGGTAACTCAGAATTTTTTTTTTTTTGGCTGGTGCAGCATAAGCCTCAGGCTTCCTTGCACCATATGGATAATGAAATTATCGTTGTTATTATAGACTTTTTGCTTTTCTGCTTTTACTAACCCCTGGCATTGCTGCTGTGAAGGGTCTATTGTATATACCACGTTTGTATACAATAAAGATTATATATACTTGTCGTAAAAAACAATTTATCACAATATATTTTTGGTTATTTTTATAACGTGCGCCTATTTTTGGAATCAATAAAATGCGAATGTGCAAATGGTAAGCGTCAAATTGGAGATTGTTTACTTACTTGTAGGGGCAAGTGGGGCAAAAACCGGGTACCTAATCTTATATCAGACAGTTTGCTTTCAGTGTTTTATGTTAATATGTATGTGTGATCTTGCAAGACTTTAAAGAATAGCTTAACAATAATATACATATTATTACAAAAATATTATTTAATGAAATAATTATCTTTATTTAAATTGTGAGGTGAGTTAGAAACATTTTATGTAACATAATTTACAGTTAAAAATAATCTATCGACAATAATAAAATAATCAATTTAATAATCTAAAAAAATAATTAATTCGCATAATGTCATTTGCAATATTGTAATAAAAGCAACAGTCAATAATTATTATTTACTAAAATTTCAAAATTTTCGTTTTTACATTTTTTTTTACTTATCTGAAATAAATTTTGCTTAGGATTAAAAATGAAGAGAATTTTTGAATGCGGATATCAAATGAGAAAAAAATAAGAAGTTATTACAGGCTCATTTATCTAGTTTACATAAAGTTTACACGAATTTTAAATCCTCCAATCAGGGAGAAATAATATAAGAGCAACAATAATAATAATAATAATTACACAACACGAGAATTCAACTGATCATAGAGCAGCTTTGATCACATATTTATCAAGAAAAGGTGGATCCAGTTTAGATTCAAAATTAGATAAACAAATTATATTTTGGCAGAATGAGGATTGCCATTTCGAGGCGATGACGAGGAATTCAATTCACCTCGAAATGGAAATAAATTTTCTCGGATTATTAGAACTAATTGCTCAATTTGATCCTTTTCTCGCTGATCATAGTCTTTATGGCAATTCTGGATCTGGAAAGCCATCATATTTGTTTAAAACGAGATGTGACGAAATTATTAATGGCTAAAAAGTTAGAAAATCTATTTTTGAAGATTTAAAAGAAGCTGGTTATTTTAGTTTGCCTGTTGATTCTACGCCTGATCTGTCACATATTGATCAATTAGCTGTTATTTCAAAACATGTATGTCCTCGCGATGGTCGTCCCGTTGAACGATTTTTAACATTCATTCCGATAGAAAGCTATTCTGAAAAAAATTTAGCCAATTTGATACTTGGTTATACACTGAGTGGAGAGAAATTATGGGACACCTACCTAGTAACGAGTAGTAGTAGTAGTAGTAGCAGTAGTGGCATGTGATGCAAGAAAGCATGTGTATGAGCTTATGCAGCATCAGCCAAAAAAAAAAAAAAAAAAATCACACCATTCCCTCCACCTTTCGCCCGGATAAGGGTAGTCACACGGCGAAGCATTGAGTCTACTATTTCACAAAAGAGTTCCACAGGTATTTCCATTCATGCTTGCTGCACCGCTGTCCATAATTCCGTCGCATTCCTGGGTGGAAGATCCAATGCTCGAACGGACCTTTCCACAGCATCCCAAAGATGCTCCACAGGGTTCATGTCTGGTGAACGGGGAGGCCATTCCACGGTGGTAAAATCTGTGGAATGCTCTTCGAACCATGTTCTAGTCACCACGGCTCTGTGCGGAGGAGCATTGTCCTGTTGGAAGAGTTCATTGCCCTGTGGGTGCAAATTGACCATGAAGGGATGCAGATGATCTGCAAGGATGAATGCGTAACTTGGACCGTTCAGAGATGCGTCTAGACGTACCATAGGTCCCAACGTGTGCTAGTTGAACACGTCCCAGACGATTACCGATCGTCCACCTGCCTGAACCGTTCCTTGTTGACATGACGGGCGCATAGTTTCCGCCAGATACTCACCCTTTCTTCCGCTCGAAATAACTGGAAACAGGACTCATCAGACCAGGAGACCCGTCTCCAATCATCCAAGGTACAGTGTCGATGTTCCTTCGTCCAGTTGAGGCGTAGAGTCCTGTGTCGTGGTGTTAGCAATGGGACTCTGGTGGATCGGCAACTCCCATAACCTATTGCGGTTAAAGATCGCGTGATGGTCTTGTTTGAGACGTTTCTGGCACCTCCCTCGTTGAAGTCGGCGGTAATTTATGCCACTGTCGCTCTCCAGTTGGCAGACAGACGTCGACGGCCACGTTCATCCACCACCTTTTGCCCACAGCGCTGTCCACGATGAGACGTTATTCCGGAAATGACGTATTCCCGATACACTCTTGATACTGTCGAACGGGAACAGTGCATTTCTGTACTACGTCCGCGATACAGTGACCCCTGCGTCGGGCACCCACTATCATCCCTCTTTTAAAGTCGGTTAACTCACGACGTTTATCAATACTGACATCGAATTGCCGTCTACGTGAATGCAGTGTACCTATATACCTGCCAAACGGTGGGTTCGTCTACTAGCGAGAGGGGTGACAGAGCTGCATTGCCAGGGAACCAGGTATCCCATGAATTCTGTCCTTTCAGTGTAAGTGTATAAAACTGACAGATGAAAAAAACTAGGAGCGTATATTTAAACTGGAAAAGGATGGTTTTAGAATAGATATGTGGAAATTCACATTTAGTGAAAGGTTTAAGGAAGGTTTGGGCAAATTATTGAATGTAATGGGGATTTTATAGGATTTTATTTATTTATTATTATTATTATTTTGTTTATTTTTTGTTGTTGTTGCTGGTGTCACCTTTGCTTTCTTGGATCATGTTACTAATGCTAATACTAATACTAAAATTTATTAAGATGCTAATAATTCATTAGTTTTTAATGAACGAATATTTAACAAATTAAACTCAAATACAGTAATCAAGGAAAGCTGGCGGGGAGGGGGAAGCTAATACAGTTTAATGGAGAATGAAGAGGTAGAGATGCGTTACTGAATCATTTATTCGATCTGCATTCAAGTGAATAATTATCACAGAAATCTTTACCGTAATGTTTTTTTTTCCATACAAATAACATATGACGATTTGATTTTTTGTTATAAAATAAATTACAGAAAACATTTATTTTCTTACCTAAAAAAAATAACGAAAAGAAATTTCACCTCACAAATATTCAGGAGTCTACCATGTTTCTCCTGACCACCATCTGGCCTTCAGGAAGATTTTTTTTTTTTTTTTTTTTTTTGTTTAGCTGCCATGTAGAGGTCGCTACTCTCTGAAATTTTTTGGGGTTACAGGTTTGCGATTTACATATGTGTCTAGTACTGTTGCTATAGGATGCATTGTACAGCTTTAACATGTGCGAATTGTTCTAAATTAAAGAAAAAGGTATCTTTCTTTCGATTTCCTCTGGATGAGAAAAGGTAACTCTCCTCAGGACACTTTTAATAAAGAAATACTTTATGAATGAAATAATTACATCACGAAATAATTACATCATCTGTCAAACATGAATGTGTCCTGAGCTGGATATCATCATTCTTCTCTTTCTTGGTGATTCCCTTCTACTTTTGACTCTCTCTCTGTCTCTCAGGGTATTTTTTTTTTTTTTTTGGCTGGTGCAGCATAAGCCATAGGCTTCCTTGCACCACGTAGCTAATAATAATGAGCGGAAAAAGTGTCTGATCAGAAACGCATAACACATCTATAATCTAATACAGTTATGAGGGAGAGGAGTTACCATTTGTAGAACAGATGTTAGTAGTACTGATCGTTCTCTTAGTTAATGAACATTCTGATTTTATTAGACTAGATCATTGTAATAGCAATATCAAATGATGTATTGGAACAATCTTACAGCTGGGCATGATGTGGATAAGATGAAAAAAAAAAAAAAAAAAATCCCTACCAACATCATCTCCATCCTCCCAAAATTTCGCACATTCAATCGAAAAACATGATCGGAGCAAAAATACACAGATACTTGGAGTACATGTAGCATTGAGCTTTTAGACTTTTTTTTTTATAATACAAGTACAAAATATGTAATTCTTGATGACTAAACCAGAAAGTAACCTTTATCCAAATTATTCTAAGATAATAAAATAAACAAGATGGAAAAAAGCAAAGATGTATACTATATGTAGTAAACACAGGAAGTTATTTGTTCTGTGTTATTGCAATTAATGAATATAAAAAAAATGCTTTGAGCAGCTAGATGAATGGATGGCTCTAACCATCCAATACATGACAAGTTGACAACTGTGGTAAAACTACCATAATGTCAGCTATGCCAGCATGAAGTAATGCTGGCATAGCTGACATTATGGTAGTCTTACTTGGTATAATTGTTAAACCAGGAATGCAAGTGATTTTCTTTTCCTCATACATGTACTTGCCAATGTTTGTAATTTGGTTTTTAGGAGCATTAGCAACTAAGGCCATATTGCTCCGGGGATATGCGGTGGTCATTCCCTGACCTTTCCGTATTTGGTGATCACGGGCTCGAACCCCGGCCTAATCAAGAAGCACATGCTACACACTGCTGCTCCTGTCCGGCGCCTCTGTAGCCTGGTGGGAAGGAGCAGCAGTGTATAGCACACGCTTCTTGATTAGACCGGGGTTCGAGCCCCTCACCACTAAATACGGAGGATGCGGAAAGGTCAGGGAATGACCACCGCATATGGAGCAATATGGCCTTAGTTGCTAATGCTCCTAAAAACCAAATAACAACAACAACAGCTGCTCCTGTCCACCTGGCTATGAAGGCACCGCTTGCTAATGTGGTTAAAGGTTACCCTATTTATAACTTTAAAAATTGACAAAATATAATTCAAAATTATTCACTTTTTTATGCTGCCTTTGTTTTTAATCTTTTTTGAATGCAAGTGCAAAAAATTTTATTTTTTTTATAATAAAACAAGTTAAACTTTTTTTTTTGAAAATAAAATGCCTCAGTACTTTAGATATGTTTTTAGGTACTTGATGTTTTTTATTCTTCTGCCATGGTGAAGTAATTAGTTATGTTATGTATATTTAACTAAATTGTTATTTATATTTATGTATATGTACTCTTATAGTTCATATTATAAAATGTAACTATTGACAGGAGGATACCAAACAAGTACTGTTTTTTTAAGAAAAACTTGTGCTTTAAGAAAAGCACAAGTCATCAAAGCTAGCACTCTTTTTCTTAAAGAAAAAGAGTGCTAACTTTGATGATTGGATGCAAGAGGTAGGCACTAATTTTAAATTCACATGCATATATAAGGTGCAGCAATCAAGTTCCTGGACTAGTGCTGTTGTGGTCATGTTCAATGAATTTGAAATTAAATGGAAGTTGTATTTGTAGTTCAAACTTCCTACAACAGATAGTGGTACAAAGATTGTCAGTAAGCTGACAGGTTGCAAGTAACAACCAATTTCATTAGTAGCATTAATGTTCTGTGTCATTATTACTCAATGGAGCAACAAGTGAATATCAAATTTTGCTTTAAGCTGGGAAAATCTGCAAGAAATGTAATGATGAAACATTAATGTTATACCATTCAACCATTGTGTTTGAATTGTATAAGCGGTTCAAAGGCAGATGTGTGGATGGCCATGATGACCCAAGAACTGGGTATCCATCAACCTCTCAAAATGAGGAGAGAGAGTTGCAAGAGTTCGGCAAATTGTGGCAAGGGATCGTTGTTTGATCCTCAGAATGATGGCTAATATAAATAAGGAAACGATTTGTTAAATTCTGCATGAAGATTTAGGGAAAGGGAAGGTCTGTGCAAAATTTGTTCCACACACAGCTTCACTATTGACTAGAAGCAATGAAGAGTGTTATCATGTAAAGACTTTATCCAGATTTGTCAAGAGAGTCCTAATTTTCTCAACTGTATTGTCATTGAAGATGAGTGTTGGGTGTTTCAGTACAACTGTGAGGTGAAATATCAGAGCATACAGTGGATATCAAAATCATCACCAAGGCCTAAAAAGTTTTGTTTACAGTAGGCCAGGATCAAGACAATGCTGATAATGTTTTTCAACAAACAGATTCACACGTAATTTCTATCAGGAGTGAGTCAATGCTCAGGTACCTTAAAGACTATTGAAGTGCATTTCCCGGTGTGATTAGCAATTTTGAGAGAAAGGCAGCTGGTTTTTGTTGCATGACAATGCCTCTGTCCATTCCACACTTGTTAGGACATTTATGATGAAACATGGCATTGTGCAGATCAATCATCTATCCTATTCTCCCATTCTAGCACCATCAGACTTTTTCCTCTTTTCCAAGATGAAAACTGCCCTCAAAGGAAAGAGATTTCAGGATGTTGAGGACACAAAGGAAAAAAAGGCCAGGGGCTCATATCTGGTGAGTATGGGCTTTGCACACCCAGGTTCCTGAGTTGGATATCATCATTCTTCTCTTTCTTGGTGATTCCCTTCTACTTCTTTTACTCTCTCTCTCTCTATCTGTGGGTAACTCAGAATTTTTTTTTTTTTTTTGGCTGGTGCAGCATAAGCCTCAGGTTTCCTTGCACCATATGGCTAATAATAATAATAATAATAATAATAATAATAATAAGTAATCACTAAACTTAATACCTTCTCTGGATGCCTTTGCTCTCTCTTTTCAGAAACTTTTAGAATGGTTAATAAGTGCATTCAATCAGGTGATGAATACTTTCAATAAAAATAAGAGATAACTACCATCAGGGGTAGAGGGAAGGGTTTTTGCTTTTGTAAAGGCGACTACAGTGGTCTGAGACAGTATTTAAATTCTATACAATGGGACCAACTGATGATGTTACCAACAGCAAATTCAAAATGGAAAGCATTCAAAGAATTTATCTTGGAAGCTACTAGGCTTTACATACCAACTAAGAAATATTGTTCAAGGTTTAAATGGATGTCAGATGAACTAATGAGACATATGGCAGAGAAGAAAAATGCATGGGATACATATAAATTAATGGAAACCTATGATAGATATAAGCTGGTCTGTAACCAAGTCACAAAGGAGACTAGGCAAATAAAGGCAGATTATGAGACATTTTTGGCAAAGTATGCAAAGAAAAACAGCAAAGAGTTCTTTACCTATGAAAACTCTAAAAGGAAAGGGATGAATCAGATTGGTCCACTGGATATTGATGGTTCAACAGTTGAGGATACTGCTCAGGTGGCTAACAAACTAAATGAGTATTTTGCATCTACATTCACACATGAGGAGTTATTCAGGGAGGGGAATGCCAGAGGTGAATCAAACTCTGACAGTGAGCTAGATGATTTTGTAATACTGAGAAGAAAGTGGAGGAGAAATTGTTGAAGATAAACATAAAAAAGTCACCCAAGGTGAATGGGATCTATTCAGTTATATTAAAGGAGGCAGCAAAGGAAGTAAGCAAACCTTTAGCCATAATTATGAGAACTTCTTTGGACTCAGGGGAGGTACCCATGGATTGGAGATGTGCAAATGTGACCCTAATTCACAAAGGAGGATCAAAGTGTGACACAAGTAATTATAGACCTGTTAGTTTAACTTCTGTTCCAGGAAAATTAATGGAGGCACTGGCTAAAGAAGCACTGCAGGATTATCTAGACAAGACTTCAGTTATAGCTCGGACACAGCATGGTTTTGTTAAGTGGAAGTCTTGCTTGACCAATTTGATTGGATACTATGATGTGGTCACAAAGGAACTGGATGCAGGGTATGACTTTGATATCATCTATTTGGATCTTAGAAAGGCTTTTGATACTGTTGCACATGGAAGACTACTGAACAGATTGGAGCATTATGGCATTGGATGCAAATTGCTGCTATTGATAAAGGGATGGTTGAGTGGGAGAAGACAGAGAGTAATAATCAATGGACACTACTCATCGTGGACTAATGTTATTAGTGAAGTCCTTCAGGGTTCAGTGTTGGGTGCATTGTTGTTTTCTGTATTTATAAATGATATTGATGATGGTATATCAAGCTTAATGTCCATGTTTGCAGACGATACGAAGGTTGGCAGGGTTGTTAAGGACACAAATGACAGTACGCTGCTGCAACACGATCTAGAAAAGTTGAGCAGATGGGCTGAGAGGTGGCAAAATATTGACAAATGTAAAGTATTATTACATTATTACATCAGGCAAGACTTCCACTTAACAAAACCATGCTGTGTCCGAGCTATAACTGAAGTCTTGTCTAGATGATTCTGCAGTGCTTCTTTAAATGACAGTACGCTGCTGTAACATGATCTAGAAAAGTTGAGCAGATAAGCTGAGAGGTGGCAAAACATTGACAAATGTAAAGTATTACATATGGGAAGCAGTAACCCCAGAGTAACGTATCAACTCTGTGGTACTACACTGAAAGTGGTAGAAAACGAAAAGGACCTGGTGGTAATTGTTCAGGCAGATATGAAGTTTTCTGAGCATTGCAGACGGTCTGCAAGAATAGCTCATGGTGTCTTGTCAATGATATACAGGAATTTTTCTAGCAGGGATGAGGAGGTGATTATCCCCTTGTATAAGGCAATGGTCAGGCCACACCTTGAATACTGTATACAGGTCTGGAGGCCTCATTTTAAGAAGGATGTAGAGCTGTTGGAATGAGTACAGAGAAGGGCTACAAGATTAGTGAATGGAACAAAGGGTTGCTCTTACGAAGAAAGGCTTAAGTTTTGCAAATTACAGTGTCTGGAGACTAGGCACCTGTGAGGGTTTTTTTTTTTTTTTTTTGTTAGTTGTTGGCACATCAGCTTCTGTGGCTATAATGCACCTCCCAAAGTTTTTGTATTTTACTGTGATCCAAGCCCGAGGCGGGATTCGAACCCGCGACCTTTGGGTTGCCAGGCAGGCATTTTATCCACCTGGCTAGCCCGGCGTATAAAGCCTTGAATGGTTTGAGCATCCTCAATGCTGATGGGATTCTTCCTCTTGCTCAGAATAATCATCTGAGAGGGCATAAATTCAAATTGAGGAAAGACAGATGTGGGATAGATGTGTGGAAGTTTGCCTTTAGCCAGCAGGTAGTTGGTTGGTGGAACAGACTTCCATCTTTTGATGTTGAAGTTGATAGCCTAAATAAATTTAAGGCTGAGCTGAACAGGTATTTGGAACGAACTGAGGGATGAAATGGGAGTGGTTTTTTTTTGGTTTTTTTTGGGTGATGCTGCATAAGCTTTCTTTCTTGCATCCTATGCCTCTACTAATGCTAATGCTAAAAATAAAACCACTATTGAGCTCCTTCACTTTTTGTTCTTTTTATTGTATCAGTTCGGAAACTTTATTGCCACACGCTGTAATTATTGAGACTAGGCTTAACTTGGTCCTGAATTTTTACTTTTTGCATGATAAGTAACTAAGATTTGGATTTTTTTTTTTTGCAAAATTAAAGGAAACACTTTTTTTGAAAGTTATTGAGAGTTTCAGCTGCGTGGACTGAGTAGAAACAGTAGGACATTGCTGAAAGTTGTGTGGGGTCTAGAAGACCCCACTTAATCAGATCTTGGGTAAAAATTTTATCACAAATTACAGCTCAGATTGGTTTGAAGTATAGAAGAGCTATAAAGGAAGGAGGGTGAATTGAAATGATCCCCATATGTTTGCCAGTAGGTTAACAGAATATAACAATACAAAAAAAAAAAAAAAAAAAAAATATATATATATATATATACATAATAAATAAATTAGTAAGTTGAATTTTATTAATTATTATAAACAAAAAGTCCACAGAAAAATCCAAAGGCATTTTTCATTCTTTTGATTTGGAAATCTTTTGATTTCCAAATCAAAATTTTGGAATTCTTTTGATTTGGAAATCAAAAGAATGACAAATGTTTTTGAAAATGCTTTTCCATCCATATCCAAAACGATACTTAGTAAATCTCCTAGTCATCATTTCTATTATATGATTTTGACCTTTTGTTTTTTCAATTATATTAGTTCAGCTTGTTCTCTTTCTTTGTTTAGCTAAAATTGCATTTTTGTAAGTAATATAATATTTAATATATTGGTTCTAAAGCTTATCTATACCACCACATTATCCCAATAGTAGTGGCACCTGGTCTGATATACTCCTCAGTGAAATATCTATTGTACATTAATTATACAACCAATTGTGCATGTTATATAACCAACAAAAATCATATGAACTCTTCTGGGCTAATAAGGCTTCATCTGTTGGTTCCGAATAGACTGATTCAGAATGAAATCCATATCAAGTTAATAGTCAGTTTGTATGGTCTTGTATAGTGAAGGCATCTGATAATTAAAAATCTCATAATTTATTTGCCTAAGGCACCAATTCTCTATTTGTATTTCTGTAATATGCACATAATGTGTACTGTTTAAAGATTGCTAAGATGATTTAAAATATTAAATTTACTCACTTTATTTTAATTATATAACCTGTCAATCATAAGATAAAATTCAGAAATGGTTTCATTTTTTGAGTATGTTAAAATTTATGAAACTTATTTTTTTTAATACAAAAAAATCAGCGTTAATTTTTTTTTCTTGTCAGGTGTTATGAATGGTTATCAAGAGCAGGAAGGTTAGATCTAAAGGAAAAATCACCAGCAGAGCTACATAAAAGCCACAGATTATGTAGTTCACATTTTTCTTCAACACAGTATATGGGGCCAGATCGTAAAAGATTATTACCCAATGCTTTGCCAACCATTTTCAAAACCATACCTGGTAAATCTAGTCATAATTTATATCAGTTAAACATGCTATTTTTTGGTTGTTAAAAATAACATTTTGGTATTGTTTAACATTATGTTTCTAAAACTTGTCTTATATACAGCCACATTAACTCAGCAGCAGTGGCACTTAGTCTGACAGACTCTTCATTGCTTCATTGAAATATCTATCGTGCATTAATTGCTTGTTCAAGATTAATGGTTATAACTGTACCTACCTTCTTAATTATACATACAGTCTTACTTGGGTAGTTTTGGAAGTGACACATTGTTTGCTTGTAATTATGTGAGAAGGGTGTGTGTGTGCCATCATTTTATTATTATTTTTGCTTTTTGTTTTATGTAAACTAATGTGGCTTTTCTCATCAGATAATTGGCACTACTGTTTATGGAAAATTATATTTATATACTGTTCATTTTTATGTAAATTATTATATAAAATGGTGTTTGTCTTGTCTGTTATTTTTAATTAATTTATATATTTTACAATTTATATATTATGATGGCACTTTAAATTGCAGTATATGAGTGCATATTAGAGTGCATATTTAAAATTATTATTATTATTATTAGCCATATGGTGCAAGGAAGCCTGAGGCTTATGCTGCACCAGCCAAAAAAAAAAAAAAAATCGAGAGGAATCACCAAGAAAGAGAAAGAGAAGAATGATGATATCCAGCTCAGGACCCTAAGCCCATACTCACCAGATGTGAGCCCCTGGGGTTAATACCTGACAAATTTGCTGTTCATGATTTATGCAGTGCTATCTAATGAAAATGCAACTTAGTTTGCAATACAACAAATTTTATTTTAAAAAATACAGAATTTAATTAAGGAAGTGCTACCTTGCTTGTGTTGACATGCATTCCTTTAAGTGTGTTGATGTTCATCAATGTGGTGATTGCAGTGATAAACTGCAATCACTGCATTGATGCAACTACCAGAGTATTCAGTGGTAAACCTTGCTCTCGAATGCACCACTCAGATAAAAAAAAAAACTTGGAGGTGATGGATCTAGTAACTGGGGAGATCATAAGCCCTGCAAAATAAGATGGTCATCAAAGAACTCTGTCAGTCAGTTCATTAATGCCCAAGGTGTGCGTGCGTGCGTGTGCGCGCACACTTGCTCTGCTATCATTCATTCTCTTCAAACATACTGATGAACTACCAAATATTGTCCTGGTTCACCTCAGTGGTTACCATCTCATTAAAGAAAACCAACTGTATAATCATCCTCTGTGAGATGTGAGGGTCATGCTTTTTGTGAGTATCAGGGCCTTTCTGATATTGCAGAAGAATTTTCCTATGGACTGTATTTGAATGTTTTGGCTGTTGATGTTACCATCCAAATAGAATTATTCTTCATTTGAGAAAAATAGGTTGTCCAGAACATTACAACAAAACCAGTTACAGTATTCTGCTCTAGCTGCTTCATCAGACCTTGTGAACTTGAGCATAATCTGAATTTAACATACAAGCATCTAACATTTTAAAGGCCCTATTGCACTCCCACATGACAACTTACTTGTCATTGAATCTTTCTCAGGGATTTTTCAGATCTGAAAGGTTCTTCATTGGTTTCCTGAAGTTTTTCATCCATCAACTTGTGGTTATGTTTATGCATAACAAAATGGCTATGTATAACAAAAATATTATACAGTGCAACAAATTATTGTTGTGTTTGGTGCAAGTCTGGGTATTTATTACTGAATGTTCCTTGGCATTCAAAAATGATTTAGGTGCAAGATTGTTCCAAAATAAACTCATATTCTTCTTGGGAATACCCATGTTATGCACTGCACTAATAAATATTTTCTACCACTTCACTCCATATATGATGACATTATGAGTGTTGTGTTTAGATCTGTAACTAGGGTGAAGGAAGCAGGGTGGGCACCTGTCCCAGATGCATCAGAACCAGGGTGAAAAATCTTATGATTTAAAAAAATATGTGTGTTTATATTTAATAATTGTTATAGTAGACTCTTCATTATTTGCGGACAGATTAACCAGGTTGTTGATTAATTGGGGTCTCTATGGCCCATGGAAAACTAAGTCAGTCCAAGTTGGATAACAAAAAAAAAAAAACTTGTGGATCCATTTCAAATGTTATTTGTTTACATTTTGTAATGTTCCTGTAGACAAGACTCTTGAATTTCTCAGAAACCTCATCCCCACCTTTGCTTTCTGCCTACTAGCTCGTTTTAGTCATATTTCAGTAACCTCAGTGTTACTACTCTTATCGGTTAATTTTAACGTTCTTCTTCAAGTTGTTTTTATTTGGATCTATATGTATCCATCATGTTAAATGCAGGATTGTTCTTTCTATTGAATGTAAACTTCAAGAAAAGGTGCTGAAGTGTTGACTCCATGTAACAACAAAGACATACTACTCTTTGCTGACAAGATGATGCTTTGGAATTTATATAGTACTATTCTCAGGAAGGCAGACCAAGGGAAAGGGCAAACTTAACCTGTAACTAGTCACAAAAAATTTGAAATTCCTCTGTGCACACAAAAATTTGAAAAATCAGCAAAATATAATTTAAAATTGTTTATTTCTTTGATGTCACCTATTTTTTCTGAACAACTGTGAAAATTCCTGTTTTATACTAAAAACATATTTTTAATTAATTTTTGAAAATTAAAATTCCCTTTAGACCTGTCAATGAGTGAATGAACATTTAAAAACCATGTCATTCAAAATACACTTTGATTAGAGGAGAGTGTGTCAGTAACAGGAGTGTTTGCTGTATGAAACATGAAGTGTGCATGTCAAAGTTTGATTCCAGATGATGCATCAATGTCACAAAGCCAGAGAGCATTACCAATTGGAGGAATGTGCACAGCAGTAAAGAGAGCATGCTATCAATAATGCTACTGATAGCTTACTCTCTTCCCTAGGAACCTAAGAAGAGGCATTCTGTATACGTAAAGTTTTTTTAACTTTTAATTTAAACTAATAATTATTTACCATATATATTCCAGCATATAAGTCAACCTCTGAAGTACTAAAAAATAATCTGAAATTTTAAATGAGCTTACATGTTAAGTCATCGTTTGCAGAGATTGAAATACAATACCAAACGGGCAACAAGAAATGGCTTGGTTATACAATCAAAGCTTCCCACGTACACTATAGCATCAGAACCTATACCTATGCTCATAGGTTTTGGTTTCTGACCTACATACGAGGAGTGGTACAAAAGTAATTCCTCCTATTTTTTTCCTCTGGAAATTTAATTGCTACAACTAGGCCTTTTACATGAATTAATTCTCAATCATTAATAATACACTGTTATTTTTCCACAAAGTCACCATCATTTTCTGTGCACTTCCACCATCTCTGAGTCAGACTCTGTATTCCAATCCTGTGAAAGTTCTTACTCTTGCTCCAGAGGGTTTTGTGAACACTGTGCTTGCGCTAGTCATCATCCACAAAATAGATTCTATGGAGTACATCCTTCAGCGGGTCGAAGTTGGGAGGTGCAAGTTCTGGGCTATGAGCGGGGTGAGGAAGAACAGTGCACCCATGTTTTGCAATGGCCTTTTTGTGCTCATGTGTCAGCATTTTTGGGACTCGCCAGGCACAAACCTTGTTATAGCCTAGTTCCTTTATGATGGTTATCACAGTAGATTTCCCTATACCTACTGCATCACACAATTCACGTGTTGTCATTAGAATTAGCATTAGCTGAGGGATATGATGCAAGAAAGCAAGCTTATAGAGCATCAGCCAAAAAAAAAACAAAAAAAAAACTTCCCATTTCACCAATCCGGTCACTCCAAATGTTTGTCTAGTTCAGCCTTAAATTTATTTAAGCTATTAACTTCCACAACAACAGATGGAAGTCTGTTCTAGCAATCAACTACCCGCTGGCTAAAGGCAAACTTCCACACATCTATTCTACAACTGTCTTTCCTCAATTTGAATCTATATCCCCCTCAGGTTCTTAATCTGAGCAAGCAGAAGAATCCCATCAGCATTGAGCCTGCTCAAACCATTCAAGGCCTTATACACCTCGATCAGATCACCTCACAGGTGCCTAGCCTCCAGATGTTCGCGCCTCCATAGCCAGGTGGGCAGGAGCAGCAGTGCGTAGCACATGCTTCTTGATTAGACCGGGGTTCGAGCCTGTGAGCCACCAATTATGGAGGATGTGTAAAGGTCAGGGAATAACCACTGCATATCCCCGGATCAATATGGCCTTAGTTGCTAATGCTCCTAAAAAAACCAACAACAACAACCTCCAGCTGCTGCAACTTGCAGAACTTAAGCCTTTCTTCGTAAGTGCACCCCTTTGTTCCTCTCATCAATCTTGTTGCCCTTCTCTGTACTCATTCTAGCAACTCTACATCCTTCCAAAAAAGAGGCCTCCATACCTGTATGCAGTACTCAAGGTGTGGTCTGACCATTGCCTTATACAAAGGTATAATCACCTCCTTGTCTCTGCTAGCAAAATTCCTATATATCATTGACAAAACTCCATGACCTGCTCTGGCAGCCCATTTGCACTGCTCAGAGAACTGTGTATGTGTTATGGATGTTTAATGGCACATAAGCTAGACTGGCTATAGTGCGCCTCTCAGAGAACTTCATATCTGACTGCACAGTTACCCCCAGGTATTTTTCATTCTCCACCTCCCTTAGTGTAGTACCACACAGTTGGTACATTTCTCTTGGGTTACTGCTATCCATATGCAGTATTTTACATTTGTCAATATTGAACTTCAGTTGCCACTTCTCAGCCTGTCTACCTAACTTTTCTAGATCCAGTTGCAGTAGCATACTATCTTTGCTATCATTAACAACCCTGCTAACCCTTGTATCATCTGCAAACTTGGACATTAAGCCTGATATACCTTCATCAATATCATTAATAAATACATAAAACAACAATGGGCCTAGCACCTAACCCTGGAGGACTCCACTAATAACATCAGTCCACGTAGAGCAGTGTCCATTTATTACCACTCTCTGCTGTCTCCCACTCAACCATCCCTTTATTCATTGCAGCAACTTGCCCTTAATGCCATACCACTCCAATTTGTACAGGAGTCTTCCATGCAACAGTATCAAAAACTTTCTTGAAATCCAAGTACTGTATATGATATCAAAATTATTTTTAGCATATAGTTCCTTTGTGATCACATCGTAGTATCCAATCAAAAAAGTCAGACAAGACTTCCCCTTAACAAACCCATGCTATGTATGAACTATTACTGCAGTCTTGTCTAGGTGATCCTGCATCACTTCTTTAACTAGTGACTTTATTATTTTCCCCAGAACAGAAGTTAAACTAACAGATCTATAATTATTTGCATCACTCTTTGTGAATTGGGGATACATTTTCAGATCTCCAGTCCATGGGAACCTCCTCTGAATCTAAGGATGCTCTCATAATTATGGCTAAGGGTTTGCTTACTTCCCTCGCTGTTTCCTTCAATATAACTGGATAGATTCCATCTGCCCCAGGTGCCTTTTTTATGTTTAACTTCAACAATATCTCCTCCACTTTGCTCTTCCTTATTACAAAATCATTTAGCTTCCTCTTAGAGTTTATTAAACTTCTGTCCTTCCCTTCCATACAGAATTCCTCATGTGTGAATGTAGATGCAAAATATTCATTTAGTTTGTTAGCTATCTGAGCAGGATCATGAACAGTTGAACCATCGATATCAAGTGGACCAACCTGATTCAATCCCTTCCTTCTAGAGTTTACATAAGTAAAGAACTCTTTGCTGATTTTCTTTGCATCCTTTGCCAAAGATTTCTCGTAATCTGCCTTCAACTGCCTAACCTCCTTTGTGACTTGGTTACAGACCAGCTTATATCTATCATAGGCTTCTGTGTCACCTGTTATTTTATATGTATCCCATGCATTTTTCTTCTCTGTCACATGTCTATTTAGTTCATTTTACATCCATTTAGGCCTAAATCTTGAACAGTATTTCTGAGTTGGTATGAAAAGCATAGCTTCCAAGAATAATTCCCTGAAGGCCTCCCATTTAGAATTCACTGTTTTTAACATCATCAGTTGATCTCACTGTATTCAAAAACTGCCTGAGACCACTGTAGCCACCTTTATGGAAGCAAAAACCCTTTCCTTTACCCCTGATGGTAATTATATCTTTAAGTAAATCCTAATCAATACACTGTGATCACTGCCACCTAGTGGTTCCTTTATCTGCAAATTCTTAATACACGAATGATCACTGTTGATAACCAGATCAAGAGTATCTATCTCTGGTTGCCTCTCGAACATGTTTCTGTAGAAAACAATCCTCCAATAAAGCCACAAAAGTCTTGCTAGCGTGTGAGTGACCAATGCACAAGTTCCAGTCACTATCTGGAAAGTTAAAATCCCCCATTACAAGACATTCTGATTTACTGGCCCACTCTACTTCTCTGCACATTTGTTCATTGTAGTCATCAGGCCTATAACGCACACCTACTCTCATTTTCCCTTTCTCAGTATTTATGTCCACCAAACTGACTCAACATTGCACTGTCCATTCATGTCAACTGGATGCTTGTTTGTTTGTTATTTGGTTTTTAGGAGCATTAGCAATTAAGGCCATATTGCTCCGGGGATATGCGGTGGTCATTCCCTGACCTTTCCGCATCCTCCGTATTAGGTGGTCACAGGCTCAAATCCCGGTCTAATCAAGAAGCGTGTGCTACGCACTGCTGCTCCTGCCCACCTGGCTATGGAGGCGCCCAACTGGATGCATTTCGTTAGATTTTATGTGTTTCTTAATTAACAGCATAGCCCCTCCTCCCTTCCTACCATGTCTATCCTTTCTGTACACATTGTACTCCCCAAATTCCAATTCTGCACTGCTTATATTTGTGTGACACCATGTCTCTGATATCCCAACAATATCTTCCTTTGATGCCTTGATCAGCACTTCAAATTTAATTACTATACTTCTAGCATTGGTGTACATGCAAGTATACATGTACCTGTTCTTACGCTTAGTTACCCTAACACAGCCCATGTATTTATTTGTTCCATGATGACTCCCAGCAGCTCTTGAAGTCCCCAGCAACTTGCTCTATAGGCTGCTGCTTGTTACAATAGAAGCAGTGCAAGAATCGCTTTCACCTCTGCCTGCGGCTACTGTTATTCTTTTAGTCTGTGAATCACCCCCAAGCTAGCAATTTTTCAATCCACCTAACACTGCCTTGATAGCATTAGAAAATATTCTTGCACCCTTTCTAAGTGTATCCCATCCCTGCAGAAGCAGTTTCTCTTGTTAGCAAGCACAGACACGCTGAAAAAAATTCTACCCCACGAGCCTTGCACAATCTCTCCAGGGCCAAATTGATTGACAAGGCTCTCATCATGTACTCCCTCCTATCATGTCTGGGCAGAATTGCAGACACTTTCAAAATCAACCCTAGCTCGCAACTTTTTCAACATTGACCTATACTTGTTAAGTAAATCTGCAGATCTCTTACTCTTAAGGTCATTAGTGTCAATGTGTACAACAATATCACCTTTTATGCCATTAAAAGATTATATCTGCTCTACAATGTCATCAGCTTTTGCTCCTGGCAGACATACCCTGGTCTTGTTCCTCCTATCCTTTTTGCATAATATATTCCCCATCTCTCTGACAATAGAGTCACCAACAATAACTAATTCCTGTTGGACCGGTGCATTCTGCCTTGGAGATTGCTGCTGTTGTCTGATGCATAGGAGTGAGCTCTGGTGTTGAGTTAGGCAGCTGAGAGCTTGATGGGCCCCTCCTATTAATTTCCTCGAGGGCATCCACTCTACACCTCAGACTTTCATAGATACCCATCAGAATGCTGATGGGCATCTATTAAAGACATCCTCCTTGGCTAGATCATATCCTGTTCTAGACAGGTCTGCAAACATTTCACACTTCGTGCATTTTTTTAGACTGTCATGCGTTGGAGAATCGCCCCCCTTGGTTCTTCCCTGAGCCACAGCACTCTGGTTAATCTAGGAGCATTGCTTTGCTGCTCTAGTCTGGATCATGATTCCATTTAAGTACAATTTAATTGACAATGAAATTTAATAAGATTAATAAATTTTACTGATTAATTGATAATACTATACTATACTAAGCTAACAGATTTCTAATACAGTGCTACGTGTTTCGTTATTATTATATTATTATCCATATGGCACAAGGAAGCCTGAGGCTTTTACTGCACCAGCCAAAAAAAATTCCCGAGTTACCCTGAGAGAGAGAGAAGTAGAAAGGAATCACCAAGAAAGAGAAGACTGATGATATGCAGCTCAGGACCCTGGGTGTGTCAGGCCCATACTCACCAGATTTGAGCCCCTAGGGTTAAATCTAGTTAAACCTTACACTATTTAGTTCGGGATATATGTTGGATATATGTCGTATAACAATGGCGGCAAGTTACGAATGGTAAATCTACAGACATTAAGTATTAACTTTCAGAATTGCTATCTAAATTCAAAATAAACCAAGGAACTTGACTAGAACTATAAGCTACTTATAGAAAATAATTTAATATAACAATTAAGTCAATAAAATGGCTAGATATAATTAAAAACTTAGCGTTCGCCGGAGCTACAAAATCTTGTCCAACATGTGGATTGGATACCCTTACCGATCTTACTAATGCAGCAGTCCTCTGATCAGCACGTTAATACGGCTCTTGTTGTCTGTTGTCACTTTACATAGTGATGTTACTGGCCGGCTGCTTTGGGGCTTGTCAACAATGTCACTTTCTCCACTCTTCAAGTGTCTTATCCAACATCTAATTGTACTCACATCTACAGTATTGTCACCATAAACATTTTTGAGATGCATATGGATTTTGAGAAGTGTCACTTCTTCCTTGGCAAGAAATTCAATCACCACCCTTTGCTTGATACATATATCTGTAACATCCACCATTTGGAACTATCCATGTGCTGCATTCACAAGACCAATCACAGCGCCACTCAGTATGTTGAAACTAGAGACCTTTAGTGACCACTCAGTAACATGTGAAATGATCTACAGAGCCATGTTTGAAAGCAAAAAATTTATGAAGCATTACTTTCGTACTGGTCCTTGTAAGTGACTACCTTTATGCTTACAACTTTCATTATAGTTTATTGTACAAAGTAATGAAATGTCAGAATGTAAACTTTTAAAAGAAAGACCAGAAATAAGTGAATTAAAATATAGGTAGCTACATAGGGTGTAGATTACTGTAAAAAAAAAAAAGTCAAGTTATAGGTCAATTTATATTTAAAGCAAAAAATAGAGGTTGATTTATATGCCAGAATATATGTAGATTTCAGCACTGTTAACATTTACAGGTTTTGTATTTATGTTTAAATGTAAAATAAATTCTGCATATAATAAAAATGTTATGACATTTCTTTAGTGTCAGCTTTAAATCCTGTTTTCTTAAGGTTGGTCAGTGTTTTCAGTATGTTGTCAAGGTCTTTTGATTTAGTTGCTATTGTCCATTTCAAAGTTAGTTAAGCAAAAATAAGTTGTTGCAAACTCCACTTGCTCCTTTGCTGACCTAGGTGAATGTGGCTAGTTTCCTTAATAGAAAGTTGATTATCTTCCAAAAGTAAAAGAGGAAGAATATTCTTTATATTGATATTTATTGTTGTGTATGTATAAATGGGTAATACAGTGAAGCAAGCAACTTTCAAAAACTATTACTTACTATTGAGAATAAATACTGAATATTTCTTTCATTAGTAAGCTAGTAATTTTATATAATTAAGGCATTTCTCTAGTAAATTAAAGACAATTACTTATTTACACTTTCAGGAATAACTCCAGCTGTTTCCGAAATCAGTCAGAGTTCTCACCTAAATAGTCTTTCAGAGCATGACTATGGTCTAAAGATGCCACCCCCATCACCAGAATATAATTCTGAAACTACAACAGCCGTAACGCATAAATCTGATGATTCTCTAACCATACAAGAAGCTCCAGAAGCTCCAAGAATCCATTCAAATGATTTTGAAAACAGTCACAGTTTATCAGACCTTAACAGTTTCTCACATATTAACACTGGTCTAGTGATATCGTCTTCTACATCAGGAAATGGTATTGAACTAAGATTACTTGAATCATCTAAATCAGATGTAGTCAAACGATTACATCACCAAATAGACAGTTATGCATTGGCAAAAGCTAAGGAAAGAATACTGAATCTTTCCAAAACTGTAAAAAAATGGCAAATGAGGTATGTACGTTGTGAGACTAGGCTGAATAGACTGAAAGCTGATTTTTCTCATCATCCCCCTTCTTTAGAAGTCTGTCTCCTCCGTATTAAAAAACTGGTGAATCCACAGTTTTTTCAGTTATTTAAAGCTCAGTTAAGGTTACAAAACATAAATAAATATGGAAGACGATGGGATGACATCACTAAAGAATTTGCTTTGAAGTTGTTTTTTAGTGGGCCAAAATCATACCGTATATGTAGCAATTATTTCAGTTTACCATCAAAAGGTTCATTGTTAAGGTGGATGCATAATTTTCACATGCAGTCAGGTATAAGTCCAGTTATAATTAACATGTTAAAACCTGTGGTTAGCCGATTTTTAGATGCACAAAAATGTATTGTGTTAACAATAGGTAAAATGCCTATAAAAGAAAGACTATATTACAACCGAAAAAAAGATCGAATTATTGGTTTTGCAGATTTTGATAATGAAACTCAGAAAATGTTGGCAACACATGTGTTACTATTTGTTGTGAATGGTTTAGCAAAACAGTGGAAACAATGTGTTGGGTATTATTTCTGTTGTGATGAATCTCCAGAACTTTATTTAATTCAAGCTTTAAATAATTGTTTGAATGCTCTGAATTCTATTAACTTAAGAGTCATCGCAATTGTTTGTGATGAAAGTTCCAGTAGTCAAGTAGTGTTTGAAACGCTTGGAATAACTTCTGAAAATCCTTACATTGTTTGTGGAGAAACTGGAAAAAAAATAGCCTTTCTTTACAATACTCCTCATTTATTGCAAAGCTTCTGTAAAAATTTCAGAGAATATGATATATACATGCCAAGTAATAAACTGGCTTCTTGGAAACATTTGGAAGATCTTATGTCACTTACAGATCCCTTACGTTCGAAACTGGTTCCGAAATTAACTCGCAGATGTATCAGTAAATCACACTTCAAACATATGAAAATCAAACTGGCTGTTCAAGTGTTTAGTAATTCAGTTGCTGTTGCTTTGGAAACTTTTGCTGGGGAAAATAAAATTCCATCAGAAGCTCTACATACTGCTGAATTTATAGAAACAGTAGATAAATTATTTGACACATTTAATAGTACTTCTGTCCGAAAATGTCATCCAAATAAGTTACAGTATGCTTTATCACACCAGTCTGAACATTTTGATTTCTTGAATAAGATGAAAATTTGGTTTGCAAATTTAAAATTTGATTCACTTGATCAACCAGCGTCACTCGAAGGCTGGAAAATAAATGTAAATTCTCTGCTGTTAATATGGGAAGAACTAAAGCAACTTGATTTTAAATATTTATTCACAAGGCGGTTAAACCAAGAATGTTTGGAAAATATTTTCAGAACGGTTCGACAAAGTTGTCAGTGTTCTGATACTTTGACACCATCTATGTTTGAAGATGCACTTAAAAATTCTATGCTTGCTTCTGTTATTAAACTTTCAATCGATGTCAATGCTGAAGATGATATGTTTGGTACCAACTTATCTCAACTGTTTGTTTTAGAATCAACTGATACTCAGAATAATACAAATGTGCAAATCCCTTCTTGGTTACAGGGCATCATAATTAACGATAATGAGATGGAAAATGTAGAAATCACAGGAATTGAGTCTAATACCTTATATGACATCACTGCATTTATTATGAAGAAATATTTGGGTTGCCATGACTGTGAAATTTGCCATAATGTTCTAACTGACAACAGTCAAACATTCAGTGAGGAGGTGCAAGTATTCATATCATTAAAAGCACATGATGATGAGGCGGTGGAAAATTTAACTATACCTTCCTTAAATTTCCTTTTGCATACAAAACACTGGGAAAGTATGTTTAATTTATTTTTCAGCACAATTGAGAATAATAGTCAAATAAAAAATACATTGAAAGGGTACATTTTAAAGGATATAATTCAGGATAATGCCTTAATATTTTGTTGCACTGGTGTATATGAAAAACTTTTAGACATGTACTTAGAGATGAGAATTCACTGGGCAGTGAAATTTATTAACAGAGAATTGGTTAGCAAAGTTGCTAATAATGAAAGTAATGTTGAGGAAAATTAAAATTTGTTTCAAATTTTTTTTGTACTTGAGGAAAGAGGGCAAGGCATTCTTGTGCTTGGGGAACAAATGCTCAGTTATTTATTAAATGTAAATAGTGTATATAATGAAGTATATTATAATGAAGATAGTGGATTATGATTAAAAATTGTGTTATAAAACTGTTATATTACGATTATAATATTTTATTATGAATCAAATATTATATTCTAATCAAGCATTGTAAGGATTGTTTATGTTTTTGGTTTTAATATGAATTTTAACAGTGATGTAACTAATCAAATGAAATAATAATATAAGATGATCAGTAATGTTAAATGTAAATAGTAATAAGTAGCCGAGGAGTTAATAATCTTCCACACATTACAGATATTCCTTGATTACCTGTAAATTCCCCCCCCCCCCACACACAAATGGTCACTGCCAGGTGTATTCCACAGGGGATAATGGTATACGCAAATTTCTTATGCTCTAAAATTTTATATAGGGAAAATCTTGAAAAATTTGTTTACTGTAATCGTATTTGGCTGAAATTGGGATACTCCCTTGGGTATAACTGTGAGCTCTCCAGATTTGTGGAGGAGGCTTTTTTTTTTTTTTTTTTTTGGTCTATCTCCTGCTCACCATCTTAGCATAGTACTTCTCCATATTTTTCACAGAATAATTAAAAACTTATTTAAAAAAATTCTCCAAATGTGTGCATGAAATTTTTTTGTTCGTCTCTAGATTGGCTAGAAATGACTGGGCATGACAGTGCTTAACAAAAAAAAATCATGTAAGAAGAAATGGGCTATTAGATGTGCTTGTCTATGTTGCTTAAAATATATTGAATGCACAAAATGAACAATTATCATACTACAGTGTTAAATCATATTTTCTTTGTTATATGTGGTGAAAAGCTAGATTTGATTTAACAGTACTCTTCTGTAAGATGCCAAAGAAATACAATGTTAGTGGTTAAGAAGAACTATATAGAAGATTTTCTGTATAGAGTATAATAACATCTGTAAAAGGTAGCATGTGCTTTGTGTACTGTACATCTTTGTGATTAGCAGGAAATATGATATAATGAGACATTTGAAAACAAATAAGCATAAGAAAATATGCAGTGAATAGAGAGAAATGCAAAAATAAATGTAGCGTTTCAAAGAAGATAATGGTGTCATACATGCTGAATGCTTATTTGCATTGGTTATCATAGAACATGATCTTCCTCTGAGCTGCCGCGTTTTTCAGCTGTATATTTCCTGATAATGAAATAGTGAAAAAAATATGAATGTGGAACTTGCAAAGGAAACATTTCACTGTCTTAGTAAAAAATAGTTTATTAAACTGGCTTGTAGAATCAACAATAAACATTTAAATTTAGCCTTAAATTGAGAATTAAAGATAACTTTTGCTTACATTTTAAAAAACTGTTGCTAGTTTTTTTGAATGTAAGATAAAGTTATCTTTAATTTTAAATCCACTGAGGAATATCCACAAAAAGGGGTCAGAATGTCTGTTATATCTAAATTCAAAGCTAAATTTAAATTTGAATTTAAATGTGCAGTGTTTATCCAGTTTAACCCATATTTGGCCATACCACTGTTTTTATGTTGCTAGCACGTGCACTTGTTTAATGGAGTAAACATTATCCCATTTATAACCTTAAAAATCAGTAAGAAATAATTCGTGTTCACTTTTTGATGTCACTTTATTCAATCTGTTTTGAACACAACTTCAAAAATCTATATTTTATATTTAAAAAAACATAATTATTATTTTAAATTAAAATTATTTGTAATTATTTTTTGAAAATGAAATGCTTCTACAATGCATAGACACATTTTTTATCTTCTTATATAGGAATTTCGAATGTTATCTCCCTTGTTATCTTTGACTGTCAGGGAGTGAAATGTCAATCAAAAAACTCATACGCATCAACAGCTAAGTGCCAACCAGACACTTCCATGATGTGAAGCCAGAGAGTGTGATGATGTGCTACCACAAAGTATAGTGTGTGCATCAGTATTGGACACAAGAGATGCTGCTGATTTTAAATTAATGTTATTTAGCACATGCATATAATTATTGAGAATAGGTTTAACTTGGCCCAGCATTTTTACTCTTTGCATGATAACTAACAGAGATTTTTCTGTAATTTTCAATTGTGAAATCAAAGAAGCACTCTTGTAGAAGGGTACTGGAAATTTTAGCTGTGTGAACCAAGTAGATGAGGAGCACAACATTGCTGAATTTTGTATGGAGCCTTGAAGTCCCTGTGTGCCTGGATCAGATTTAATAAACAGTTTTTCAACAAATTCGGTGAAATTTTTCCTTTGCAATTTATCTCCATCCTAATAAAACACAGTATGAACACATACTGTAGAAGCACAAAAACAACAGCGAAATTGGTGAAGTAGGAACGAATTTAGTGAAATTGGACAGAGAGGAAACAGTTTGTGATGTCCTTGAAAAATGTGCCGTTTTCAGTTACTACAGATGGCAGTAACCAAAGTGATTTATTGTTGTGACCCTTGTTGTCGAAAAAAATAAATAAATAAAATTCATCAAATTGGAAGCAACTTTCTCTCAGAGCTGGTGTTGGAAGGTCCCTACAGCGTGTAATATGGTCTGACCAACCAACCAGAAAGCATGTAATATTATTTTAGAAACATGTATGTGCTTAGTTTTGAC
This sequence comes from Mastigoproctus giganteus, assembly GCF_048544385.1. Taxonomy (NCBI): domain Eukaryota; kingdom Metazoa; phylum Arthropoda; class Arachnida; order Uropygi; family Thelyphonidae; genus Mastigoproctus; species Mastigoproctus giganteus. Next base: position 216,177,962 of record NC_143580.1, on the reverse strand, counting down.
AATGTCCCTGTTATGGTTGGCCTAAAACTGGAGTAGCAAGGGTATTAAAAGAGGAGAGTGAGCACTTGCTGAAAGTGGATGAATATTTGATGGACACTTAAAGATAGATTGAAACAGTTTTAATTAATGCATCCACTGAAGTATAAAAGATTCTGAAGCATGTTTTTACGTTGGCTGTGTTTGTCTAAAAGTTTAAGTAGGCTGATAGAACAGTGATACCTTTGATAAGTCTGTTTAAAGCAGAGGTTAAAAGTGGTAAGAAAAGTCATATATGAGCACTTTTGAGTTACCAAATTGAAAAATGTAACATGCACCACTAGTGAGTGCCATGGACTCATTGAAATTCGTTGTTTTATTTTATTTATTTATTTATTTTTTTTAATTTTAATTCCATCAAAACAGCCAAAGCCTTACATAGGAGAAACATATAATTTGACTACATGAAAATGAATTATAACAAGCATTATAAATTTCTATAGATCATATGCTAAAATACAATAAAGTGAAAATAAATTAAAATAGGAATTAACATAGTATAAAAACATTTAAAAAGAGAATAAAAGTTTAACTCTCTTTCTCTTATGCCCTACATGGAACAAATATACAGGAACTCCCTTACTTACGTAAGGGTTGTGTTTCGCAGTTGTGAATCTTCATATGATTCATCTTTTTCAAATCCTTTTACATGCCGTTGGCATATTTTCTTCCATGCGCCATTTAAACAACTTTTGGTAATTTCCGCCGAGGCCTTATTAATGTTTAAGATGTCATGGTAAATATTATAAGATTTTCAAAAGTCTCTTAACGTAAAATTTTTCTCATCATCTATCATCAGACAATGCCTGAGCAAATGTTGTGCATAAAGAGTATGCTTTTAAATTCCGAATAACACCCTGATCCATAGGTTGGACGAGTGAAGTCGTGTTTGGTGGTAGAAATAGGACTCTCACGTTTGAATTGAAACCATCTAGATGCGTAGGATGTCCAGGAGTATTATTTAATAGAAGCAAAATCTTGAAAGGAATGTCATTGTCTGTACAATATTTTTCAACCTCGGGAATGAAGCAGCATTTAAACCAATCCTCAAAGAGATATATGTTATCCATGCTCTCTGGTTCGATCAGAAATGCACAGTGGCTTTATTGATGCCCTCAAATGCACGAGGATTTCCAGAATGGTACACAAGCAGTGATTTTAATCTGTAAGCTCCCGCTGCATTAGCCCCAAGCAAGAGCATGGGTCCTATCTTTTGACACCTTGAAACCTGGCGTTGTATTTTTCTCTTTGCCAATATTTGTTCGATCCGGCATTTTTTTCCAATACAGAGCAGTCTCATCAACATTAAAATTTTGCTGTGTTGAATAGCCACCTTCATCGATAATTTTTTCGAACACATCACAAAATTTCTCTGCAGCTGCAGAATCTGCACTGGCAACTTCACTGCATACTTTAACGTTGTGGAAACCAGTGTTATGCTTGAACCTGTTAACCCATCCGTTGCTTGACACGAATTTGGGTTGGGGTTCACTGTACTTATCCTTAATATCTTTATAAATACTTGTTGCTTTTTCTTGAATGGTCATTAGACTCGGGGGCACTCGCTTCTGAATCTGATTTTCCATCCACATTATTAACAGCTGTTCCATCTTTGATTTAGCACCTAAACGCCGTTTTGTGATCACTGTTGATCTTAAGTGCGTTGATCCTTTGACATGTTCTTTTATACGTGCACTGTCCTTTAAAATAGTATTCACTGTTGAAGCAGCGAGACCTAATTCCCTTGCAGTAGATGACAAACTTTGTCCTACTTCGTACTTCTTAATCATTTTCATCTTCATTTCTAAATCAATTTTGTTTCGTTTCCTAGCACTACCACCACTTGCACTTTTCATTGGTCACTTTCCCTTCATCATTGTAATATGTAAATAATAATGAAGAGAAGTTTCAGAAAATTTGTTTTTTATATGATTGAAGATTTCAATGAAGGGGAACTCATTTCACCATGATGGCGTAAAAACCCACACAGTTGCAGTTATCAGTATTATCGAAATGCAGTAAGGTCGAGTTTACTACCTGCTCACATCTGGTGAGTTTGGGCTTGGCACACCCAGGATCCTGAGCTGGATATCATCATCCTTTCCTTTCTTGGTGATTCCCTTCTACTTCTCTCTCTCTCAGGGTAACTCGAGAATTTTTTTTGGCTGGTGCAGCATAAGCCTCAGGCTTCCTTGCACCATATAGCTAATAATAATAATAATTAGATGCACTAACAGAAAAGCCCAATAAACTGGAAAATGCATATTGTTTTTTGGTCATGACCTCCAGAAACGTTCTTTAGAAAAATATCACAAAAGCGTTCAAAATTGATTCTTATAACGGGAACATATGATAACGATGAAAGGGTAGTGCAATTTCCATTATAAATATGACCTTTTAGAGAGATAAATAGCTTAGTAATATAGCAAAATTTTCAACTTCCAAGGACTTGGAATGAATTATAAAAAATCAAAAAAAAAATGTGTTGTTGGGTTCACATTAGGATATTTTCATGATATCTCCATTTATTCCTACGGGATGTAAAATACATTTCACGATTTTTTTTAAGTTTGCACCGGCCGGAAAAAACTTACGTGAAGTCCAATTTCAAGGAGTTCCTGTACTCGTGGGGTGTCTGCGAGGCACTCCTTTTGTTTTAATTATAAAAAAGAAATTATTTTTAGCATTTTTGACTACATTGAAAACAGTGTTTTGTTATTTATGATTTGTTAAACTTGGTTGCAAAATATCGAAGAAAAATATATGAGAGAAACCAATAATAATAATAATAATAATAATGAATGTTTTTATCATATTTTTTAGAATTTTAAAAGTTAGTAATTTCCCTGAATTCAAGCATAGATGCTCATGTGGCATCTGTCAGATGCCTATGTTTTTCCAGCTGTTCACATTTCATTTCTGCAAAGCCAGCAAAAGATTAGACAGCTCTTGCTGTTGTCTCATAGATACAACAAGAAGTTGGGTTGAGTACAAGAAGCAAAGCCACTATCACATGCCTGGCATTTGTTAAATGCCACTCAGAAAATTGATTTTTCCTAATTCACGGTGCTATGTATCAAAATAAAAACAGAAAATACCATATAGTCAGAGAATATTGGCGAGAAAGGTATATGGGAGGATTTGATTTTATTTCTAAATTTAAAAAAATAATTTAAAAATAAAAAAATAAAAAATTTAAAAGTGGCGTGTTGGGTGCCGTATTAGCAGTAGAAGGTTATAATGTAAATGAATAAAAACTGAATAAGATAATGAATAAAAAATCAAAGTAAATAAATTTATTTTTCATGGTCCAATAGAAGTTTTGGAAAAGACAAGTTAATGACCTCCTCAAGGAAAGTAACCTCTGAGTCACAAACTGGAACATGCAGTCCAAAACTGATGACTCTAGACAGGTTATTCTCATACATTTGGAGAGGCTGTTCATGTTACTTTCTTCTGGCTTGAATAAAGCACTTTGCTTGTTCCTTTTAAATGGTATGCCATTGTTTGAAAATCCAAAGATGGAAAACAGAAGACAGATTTGTTATTAATGGTCGGTGCTCTTCTTAGACTAATGTTAGTGAATTTCCTCAGGGTTGGTACTGGGTCTTTTATTGTTTTTAAAATTTATACAACTGTTAATGACTTTAATATGTACAGTAGAGCGTCAATAATTTGAACTAATTGGGACCGGGGGTAATTCGATTTGTTCGATTTTTCAACTTATCAAAAATACTGTTCTGGAGACAAAAAAAAAAAAAAAAAAAAAGGAAGGTTTTGTAAGTTTAGAAATAAAAACACTAAGTTCTTATGTATTTTTATTCATAGGTAACAAAACAAATGGAGCTTTCAGCCACAATAACACATGTATAGGCCTTTAATGAAAATAATTACTTATTTTTGGCTGCACCATTTTTTTGAACTTCATTTCTTTATTACCAGATTGTTTGTTTGCTATTTGGTTTTTAGGAGCATTAGCAACTAAGGCCATATTGCTCCGGGGATATGCGGTGGTCATTCCCTGACCTTTCCGCATCCTCCGTATTTGGTGGTCACAGGCTCGAACCCCGGTCTAATCAAGAAGCGTGTGCTACGCACTGCTGCCCCTGCCCATCTAGCTACGGAGGTGCCTTTATTACCAGAGCCCTCACTCTTTTCAGCAAGAGTAGTTGAGTTGGACAGCATTCAGTTTGTTGATTCATCATTCAGTTTGTCAATTTTCACATATCATTTACATTTGTTAATTGGTAAGATAATAAAAGTGTAAATTGGTACTTTATATCTTAATTTTTCTAGCCTGTGGATAATATTTCTCCGATTTTCACTTGTTAGAATTGTCGTTTAATAGAATCAAAATTCAATTCACAAACTTGATCACAATAACTGGCATTTACTGTAATTATTTTATGGCATCAGCATAAAAAAAATAAATGATGGCTCGTTCGGATTATTGACATTTTGAATTATTGACGTTCGGATTTTTGATGCTCTATCTACTGTATAAAATGATAAGTGAGGCTCCTTAAAGATATGAACCCTAATGTTATGTTTTATTAATGTTATGGGGAGGGGGGGGAGAGAGAGAGAGAGAGAGGTAACAGACAGTACTTATTCTAGAATACATGCATCTGAATGTAATTTCTGATTTCTTTGATTTTGCCAGAAGAGTTTTCTAAATTAGTCTTTCAAAGGCTTTTTTTTTTTTTTTTGGACTCCTGATGTATTAATTGTTGAGATTTATAATGTTAATTATTCATAGCCAGCAGAATGAAGCAACCATGGCCCTATTTTGAAATTAAATTGGTCAAAATTCTTATTATTTAAATCTCTGTTTAGCTTAACATCCCCCCTTCCTCCCTTGGTGATCCACTTTGAATACCTAGCAGACAGGTATTCAAAGTTGGTATGGTTTAAAGGGAATGCAGTTCTCAAACTGGGGGACAACCCCTCCCCCCCAAGCATGCCGTACAGTTTGAAAACCACTGGTTTAGAATAGTTTACCATAGCCATACTGCTTAAAGTTGCCACTACAAAGCAAGGTTGATGCAGATTAAGCAAGATTGTTTCAGATCAAGAAAATAAAAAGAGACATATGGATTTACATGTATTTTGGTGTGAAGTTAAAATGTTTAATTACATATATTTTTAATATAGTATCATGAATTTCTTTAAAAAAAACTGTCCTTCAAAATCTTTTAACTTTTCTCTCTGTATCCTCTCAGATTGAAGAAATTAATGACTTTTTTTTCTCAAATTCAAAAAAAAAAAGAAAGTATATCTCCAAACTTTTTGGCAAGGTTTTAAAGCAAAATGCCAAACATGTCATTATAGGCGCCTCCGTAGCCAGGTGGGAAGGAGCAGCAGTGCGTAGCACACGCTTCTTGATTAGACCGGGGTTCGAGCCCGTCACCACCAAATACGGAGGATGCGGAAAGGTCATTCAGGGAATGACCACCGCATATCCCGGAGCAATATGGCCTTAGTTGCTAATGCTCCTAAAAACCAAATAACAACAAATAACAACAACAACATGTCATTATTTTTATATGCAAAAAAGGAATTTAAAGTTTAATACTGTTTTTAAAACCTGTACATAAATGAAATTAATTATTAATTTCTTTTATATTTTTAATAAATAATCCCACGTTTAAAAAATGTTATTAAGCTTTAGATTATCAATAACAAAACTGTGTACTAATCCCTCTTAATGTACCCATTCTACTGTATACCCTCTCTAGCCTGCTGGTTGTTCAGAGGATGATATTGCATGAATAAACTGATTCCATAATAATATAATTATTATTAATATACTACATTAATATGCCGATATTTTACGGGGCATTTACATACTCAGTATTATGATATCACATAACTGCTCAGGCAGTACTATGTGACAGTGACCACTAAAATTAGGAAAAGCAAAAATATTCAGCACAAGCTTGGAAAACTCTGCCACATTTGAAGTTGTCTTTTGTAGCTTTGAAAACTGCAGTCTGTAACAAGTTGCCTCCATGAGTGTGTGGTAATTTAAAAGTCAACTGGATAGGTAGTTTATTTTATTATTTATTTTTTGTCTGGCGCAGCAAAAGCCTTGGGATTTCCTCATACCATATAGCTAATACTAATAATGGCATTTTCAGTTGAATGAAAAATAAAGCAATTATTTAAAGAAACTTGCAGATAAAGCTGTGTGGTCATTACCATGAATATTTAAATGTTATAATGGTTTGATCATGTATCTCTGTCAGTCCTGCAAGGAAAGGGATATGCACATACTTTTGAAATGTCAGTGCATTTAATGAAACAAGATTTTTGTTACTAATTTAGTGTTTTAACATATAGTTTGTTGTTTCTTTATAAAATAATAATACCGGTAAAATCCTGGTTGACCTTTTGGATAGTTGGTGATCCACTATAAAAAAATAAAACAATGATTTTGTTGGAATATATGCTGCATTCACATAAGTAAAATGTCATATTTGATAGTGTTATACTTCTCACACAGGCGCCTCCGTAGCCAGGTGGGCAGGAGCAGTAGTGCACAGCACACGCTTCTTGATTAGACCGGGGTTCGAGCCAGTGACCACTAAATATGGAGAATGCGGAAAGGTCAGGGAATGACCCCGCATACCCCCGGAGCAATATGACCTTAGTTGCTAATGCTCCTAAAAACCCAACAACAACAACTTCTCATACAGTGTTGATATTGACATTGTATAAAAACATTATGGGAATCCTGTTGTCTCAAAACTACTAGACATGTTGGACAGACAACTTGTGTGATCGAGACCCACTATTTATTAGTGGGTCTCGATCACACAAGTTGTCTGTCCAACAGTGTTGATAGGAGAAGTTTCTGTGGCTTAGTCATTTCTTAGGGCTAATAGAACTGAAGATATTCAATGCACTGGTGTTGTCACCTTTAAATAGGAGCTAGTGATCTAGTTGTGGTAAAAGGAGTCACAAAGTATTTTGAAAACTGGCATTGTGTCTGCTGGTTCTAGTTGTGGCTGCAAATGAGTCTCATGAAAGCACTTCACAACATTAATTACTTAGTGGAATTTTTCCTGTAAGTTAAAAATCAATTAAAACTTCATTGCCATAATTAAGATCTTCAAATGCAGCCTTAGCTCAATCCCAAGTCATACTAGGTGTTTGTTTGATCTTCAGAGTTTTCTGCCAGTGTTTCATATAAGACCATGAAATTATATCAGTTTATAAATTACCATCTGTGGGAGTTGCTATTTTTGGAGCATTGGTAATCTGTTCTAACCAATAAGAATCAGTGTTGCCTATGAAGGAACACTGATTCTTATATAACTGAAAACTGTCCTGTACTCAACGATCACTGGTACTCTGTCAGTATATTAATAATTTTAGATAAAAAATTTTGTGTATTTATTTTATTTATCTTAGTTGAAATGTTTTTTGCTTGGTATGTGCTGTTTTAAATCATTTAATTGCTCAATTTTGATCGCCACTGCCCTACCAAAATACCATAGTTATAAGTAAGTTGGTTGCATCAGTGATGCAACACTTCTTCAGCATGCCCTTGAAACTGTTCCTGTGAATAGTGGCATTGTTCTTCTGGAATGCTCCATCTGAATATAATGTCAATGCAGGTGAAAGCTGTTCGCATAAATAATTAACCATACTTGAGTTTATAGTTCCCCGGGATGATAATTCCCTTATCTGACAGTTTCAAGCCCCCCCCCCCCCCCCCCCCCCCCCGAAGGACAAGGACTCTGTCAGTGGTGATGACACATTCTGACAGAGAGAGGGAGAAAATCAGCAGTGGTGAACCTTTTACGACTTGCATGTCAAAAATAAGCTGAAACAAAAATATAACAATTTTTTCATGCATAGAAAAAAAATTGAAAAGGTAACAATATTATTAGCCATATGATGCAAGGAAGCTTGAGGCTTATGCTGCACCTGCCAAAAAAAAAAATTTGAGTGCCCTGAGAGGAGAGAGAGAGAGAGAGAGAGAGAGAGAGAGAGAGAGAGAGAGAGAGAGAGAGAGAGAGAGAGAGAGAGAGAGGTAATCACCAAAAAGAAGAATGATGATGATATCCAGCCTCAGGATCCTGGGTGTGCCAAACCCATACTCAGCAGATATGAGCCCCTGGGATTAATTTGAATGGTTATGATGAGAAATTTATTGCTGCAGGATTTTGTGCACAATTACACTTATGGTTTTTCACTGCCAGATATGGGTGATGGACCAAAGAACAAATTGGTCTTCAAATAAAAAATACTTTTTTTTATAATATAAACTGTTTATGGGTGACCATATGCTGTTTTCCTATACATGTCTCTTGCAGCACGTGTCATTTGTTTGCCATCACTGCTCTAGATCTGACATATACTACCACATAGTCATCCATGCTTCATGTAGCCTCTGCAATATATGTGTACAGTGCTGTCGTGAGATATTTTTGTGCCCTAGGCAAATCATCCTTTGATACCCTTTTAAATAATTCGCATGACCGCGAAGCGCCCCTACACAAATGGTGCCCTAGGCATTTGCTTGGACCATACCATGATGCCACTGTGTTTGTGTGTGTATATCAATGGTAAACTATGAATTGAGATTTTGTCAGGCTACATGTCAAAGTTATGCTGCTCCAACGACTGCTGTTACAGTTGAAAGTGGACAATCACTCCCACCCAGATTTTAAAAGCTTAAAGTGCAGTATAAGTTCATCAACTCATTACCTTAAGCTTCCAGCATGTAAAATGGATATCTCTCATCCAGAATTTAAGGTGTCTATGATTTTATGTTTTTGATTATTGCTTTGAAAGAAGCCATTTATTCCAGTTAAATGGCATTTTTTTGTACATCCTGCTTTGTGCAGCTTGTGGTTGAAGGCAATTTTCAGTCAGTAAGTCACATCCCTTGTTTCTTTATGAATTCATCTACCACATAGCCATCACCACTTTATTTTGGTAGGGCAGTGTATAAATGGACATAATTTAAAAGCTAAACAGCTAGTTTTTTAAGGTGGTAGATGACTTTCATCAACCGGTGAAATACCACCACTTTGCTTATTGGAGGCTTGAAGTGGTGAAACTCATGTTTAGTCTCTAGAGCAAAGTTTCCGGCATCCCCCCCATACTTCTCCTTCAACCCACGGTACTAAGTACTATAGGTTTTGATACCTTTCGTGTTGGGGTTTTCATAAAAAATAAATAAAATAAACCGGTAACTGTTGTATTGTAAACCATTTGTTCATACCAAATGAACATTATTGCTCAGGTAAATATGTTTTAATACAATACCTTTTCATGAGTGAATCAGAGTTTTTATAGTTAATGACTATGAAATTTTAAGACCTTATCTGTTCTATAACATTTATTGCACAAACTGAAAAATACAATGCTGTATTTAAATTTAGCTTAATGGATAAAGATGATCTGGAACCATTTTTTAAAAGTAATGTATATTTATAAAATGTGAAATGATTGTATTCAGTTGGAGCAAACTCAGGAAATATATAACTTCTTAATCTAATGTTTTACAAACTGTTGAATTAAATATGTTCTGTAGCCTTTTTTTTTACAGAACTAATTCGTACTCTTCAAGGCCTTTTCAGTGAAATAAATAACTTGTTCTTATACTGTACTATTTATCAGAAATTTATTTACTTTATACATACCTTGACTGGGATACAACACTGTTTTTATAGTTAAATTAAATAAAAAATTAATACAAAAATGTAGTATTATATTCAGGCAGTTATACAGGACAGCAATTAAGGAAATTAAAAATCATGTTTTTAAATGTACCATAAAACAAATGTACTGTAAATGTACATAAACGTAAAGACATTCTATTAGTGTTTGGGAGAGCTTCTGATCTGATCATAAAAGACGATAATATTTAAGCAGAAGCAATAGTTTAGACAAAGATGATCATATATAAAAATTATTTACTCTACATTACGGAAAATAGAATGAAATTTAATTGCTACAATTTTCATCATTTCTTGCATATACCAAAGCCCTTATAAATGGGCCTACACTTTTACGTTGTAACAGCTTTTCTGGTTTTCAGTGTATAATCATTTTATAAAAGTTGATAACTTTCCAAACAGTGTATCGGAATAATAAATTACCTCAGCACAGATATGATTTATACAGGACGATTTTGTTTTCTCTGTAGAGAAAGGTTTGAAGATTTGGTTGGCAACATTGAATACACTTTAGAATTGTCCTGGAATTTCTGGATGAGATTTTTGACAATAGGGTGCTTACTAATATCCTGAGGTGTTTGACAAAGGACTGGCATGGCCTCCGGTGTCATATGATTTAAACCCATGTGATTTTTATCTCTGGGATTATCTCAAAGACAATGTTTCAGAAGAATCCATGAACCATTCCTGCACTGCAGAAAGCAGTTAGAGATGAAATTTTTTTTTCAGTCAGAGCAACCATTGGAGCATGTTCTTTGCAACTTCACACTCTGGCTGCGACACATTATTGATAAACATGGAAGATACATTGAACATGTGGCATGAATTTCCCAACACTGCCAAATATAATTTAAGTGTTAATTTCAGTTTCTAAATGATATTTTATGTTCTTCAGATAAATAAAAAAATACCTATATGAATTGATGCATTCTGAACTAAAACAAACAAAAAAAAGACTATTTTCCAAATGCAGCCCCACCACCCCATAGTCAGATTTGAAAATACCGCAAAACTTGTGTTGTGTAAAAAGAGTTACACTATATAACCAAAAGTATGTAAATAGCCTTCCATAAATATAGTTAACTGCATTTAAGTCCCCCATGCACGAGTATCAGCTCATACATACTATTATAAATTTTGTGGGTCTGCCTGTGCTGCTGTTACACAAGCAGACCCATGAAATTTATAGTGGTACGTATGAGCTGCTTCTAGTATATCTTCAGTGCAGGTATAGTAGAAGTCAGAGGGATCTTGGATTAGAATAGTTTGGACTTTCAACACAAGTTTTCTGTGCAGGCAACTATGACTCACCTGAACACCCAAAATCTGCAGTAGCCAATGTTATTCAAAGAAGAAGACTGTAGATGTACCTCAGTGAAAAAAGGTCAACAGTCTCACAGAATGTTTTAATGAACCATAAAGAAGGTCGTTCGTGTCTTCAAGTGGCCATAAGAATATCTGTGAGTACATCTGTTAAGAGTTAATATTTTTAACAGCAGTAGTTTTTTGGAGATGTGTGTATTAGTAGCTGCATAGTTGTGTATTAGGAATTGCATAGCTTTGAGTTCAATGGTAATGTGGCTGCACTTAAGCCAAGTATCATGGTCACCCATGCAAAGTGACATTTTGAGTGGTGTAATTCTTGAACCTACAGAAATATCAGGAAGTGCAGTGGGTGACAAATCTTGCTACATTTTGTTATGATGGATTTATGTTTAAATATGGGGATTGTCCAGAGAGTGCTTCCTGTCATTGTGTTGTCTCAACTATGTAGAGGTGATCCAAAGTTATGGGATTGTTTCAGCAGCTGGTTTTGGTTTGATCAATTAGTGGATACCATGAGGTCCTAGATTCATGTTTTGGCAAATGTGCTACCCACACTATGATAAGGTAAGGGTTGTGTAAGACTGGATCATGCACAATGAAATTGGATTTGTTCCATTTAGCCATTTCAGAATCTAGGCAGTTCCATTGAACAGCTGAGGGACAAACTGGAGCATCTGACAGTGGCTAAAACAGCCTTCTTCCAAATTGGCTTTTGCAGCTGCTTTACAGGAGAATGGAATCCAAATTCAAGCTGACACTTAGAATTTGATAGAAAGTATGCCTAGGAGGGTTGAAACTCATGGGCCAAAGGTATCTGAATTATGTATTGGATTTTTGAATTAAAATCTCTTTTTGCAACCTGTCTTCATGTATGTGTTCTATGCTTTTGTTTATGTAATATACAAGGTGTGGCAATAAAGTTCAAGATGTGCAATAAAAAGAACACAAAGTGGAAGGTGCTCAAAAATGGTTTTATTTTTATTCAAAGTAAGCACCACCTGATTAAATGCACTCATTACACCATTCTAAAAGTTTCTGAAAAGAGTCGGCAAAGGTGTGTCCAAAGAGATGATGTTCAGTTTGGCAGTTATGTTTTTTTCTATGTCCTAAATATCCAGATATCTCTTCATCGAGGGCAGATTTTACCTTGGGAAAGTGGAATAACTGTTCTTGTGCTAGATTGGGAGAGTAGGGTGGATGGTTGATCTGTACAGTGCCATGTTTTTCATCAGAAATATCTTCACAACAAGTGCAGAATGGGTGGGGGCATTGTCATGAAACAAGAACCAGGTACCTTTTGAAATTGCAGCTTCTTTCCATGAAATGTGCTTCAATATTCTTTGAAGCACCTGTACGCAGAATATAGCACTGACTCTCTCTCTCTCTCTCTCTCTCCCCTTCAGGTACAAATTCCTTGTGAATCACAGTTTGCTGAAAAACTAAAAAAAACAAAAAGACTATCTTGATTCCTGACTTGTAAAAGAAAATTTTTTTTTGCCCTTATGGATAACACAGATGGTATATATTCACTGTCCACCCCCACACTGGGTGAAAAAGATCTGAATTCAAATACTGTCAATAACATCAGGAATTTTTATCTTTTTCACAATGTGGCCAAATTAGTTGGTCTCAGGCAAAAGGTAGCATGAATTTTTTCCCAGAAGCTCAGGTTTTTCATCCAGCAGATAAATTGCCCACAGAGCATTGAAATTTATAGAACAAATAATATATATGGCACAATATATAAAAACCCTACATCAACAAAACATTTTTGAGCCATGTTGATGATTTTGAAGTCCACTGCATGCTCTGATGTTTTGTCTCTGGGTCATAGTGAGACACTCAATATTCATCTTCAGTGATAACAGTTGAGGAAATAGGACTGTCTTGACAAGTATGGATGAAGTCTTCAAGTGGTGATAATTTTTATTGCTTCTGCTCCTCTGTGCACCTTGTTTAAATTTTTATCAGAATCAGCATCAACATCAAAGATATACTAGTCAGAAATCAGTGCATTATAGCCACAGTTGCTGATGCACCAACAAACCTAACAACAACAACAACAACAGCTCCTCTGTGAGACTAGATGACACAAATTTTGCAGACCTTCCCTTTCCCTAAATCTTCATGAATTTGATGAATCATCTCCTTATTCATATCCAACTCATCAACCATCATTCTGAGGGTCAAATGACGCTTTCTAGCCATTTCCGGAATTTTCGCAACTGTCACTATTTTGGGAGGTTGATGGACACCTTGGCCATCAACAAGCATCTTCGTGCATGTCTTTGAATCGTTTATTCCATTCAAACACTGGGATGACAACGTTTCACCACCATAAGCAGTTTTAACATTTGATGTGCTTATGTTATAGATTTTTTCCAGTTTAAGGCAAAATTTGATATTTTTTCTTTGCTTTATTGCAAAATCGTGACATGGAACTTTAATGCTACTGAAGAAACTGGTTGTTACTTGCAACCTATGTGTATAGTCTACTGAACAATCTTTATACCACCATCTGTTGGAGGAAGTTTGAACTATAACATACCACTTTCGTTTATTTTCAAAATCATTGAGCATGACTGCAACAGCACCAGTCTGAGGACTTTATTGCCACACCTCTTATGTATAGGATGTCCCACGACTTTGTCATAACTAGACAGTGATTCCTGAGATCATTACGAGTGAAAAATTCCTGAGCAGTTACTGAGTTATGGATCTTTAAAATGTAGCTTGACTTGAAAGAATTTGGTACTGGAATTAATTTTTGAGAAAAAGCAGGGTACTTGCATACTACAAAATGACCCTCGTGGGTAGCACAGTTGGTTAGTCAGTAGGTGGAGTACCATGGTTTTTCCTCCCTGAAATTCAGGTTTTTTGTCCAGCAAACAGAAATTGACTTCAGAACACACAATTTACAGACAATATACACAGAGCAATATGGCCTTAGTCGCTGATGCTCCTAGAACCCTATTACAACTACAAAATGGTTATATTACTGTTTTACAAAACATTGAAGAGATTGAAAGATTACATAGAACAGTTCTCATCATGGCATATAAAGCTGAGCACCAATTTCAAATGAGGTGTTACTGTCAGATGTCACACTGGTTTGTTGATTTGTGTAATAGCTGACAGCTTACATCATCCAAAGTTGACGGTTTGTGATGGATTATTATGAAATGATGTGTGATGGTACCATAATCATCTCACAATATCATGGTTTTGTCACTTGTTTCAAAAGAATTTAATTCCTGTTGACTGGAGGAATCTTTAAAGGCCTCTTTAATTCAGGCTTTAGGTGGCTGATCTCAGGTGAGGGAGTAGGTTCCCTCTGTAAGTTATTTCAAATTTTTCAGCTCATATAACATGCAAATTGGCCCATGAAACACGATCGATTTGAATGTGGACAAATATATGGATATAAGTTATGCTTGGGAGCCGTTAAAATTATTATTACCACCATCTGGAAATGCACAGGAAGACCACAAGAGCTCATTTCACATGACCAGAGGATGATGAAGGGTCACAAAAATCTCATTTGTCCGTGTAAAAAATATCAACCAGGAGTTTAAGGTATCAACAGGAGTTTCAGGTCTATAATCATGTAATGTACAAAGCTCAACTTCAGATATTTCACTTATGCAGTGTACATAAGTGAAACCATTGTAATCAGTGGCCTTGCTTTGCATGGTGTGATGAATGCTGTGATTAGCCCATAGAGCAGTGGAATTCAGTTCTACAGAGAGTGAATCTCACTATACCCCATTCTGATCAGGTGTGAAGGATGCTTAGAGAATGTCTGCTGCTGTAGTGAAATTGTGCACAGTTAGGTTAGGAGGAAATCAGGTTAAGATGTAGGACTTTTGGTAGTTGTGTGGGGGGAATCATAAAATCTGATACCTACCTTATAATTTTGCGAAATTCCATTCACCCTACGACACAGTTCTTTGGTACAGATCCATATCTGTTTCAATGCTCAAAGCCATGCTTCCAGTGCTACAAAACCCAATGAGTAAAAGTGTGCCATAGCCATTAGCACACTTCACTCATTGGGTTTTGTAGTTTTCCACTGGTTCTGTAGGATCTCTAATAGAATTGAGCCTAAACATTTTCTAGTTTGAGGTAAGTTGCCCTCATGGGTAGCACAGTTAGATCACCATCCTTCCCACACCAGGTAGAAAAGACCTGAGTTTGAATCCCGTTAATGACAGGAGGAATTTTTTATGGGTCTTTTTCATAACATGGCTGAGTTCATTGGTCTCAGGCAAGGGTAACTTGGTTTTTTCCTCCCAAAAACTCAGGTTTTTTGTCCAGCAAACAAAAAATCTACTTCAAAACACGCAATCTGCAGACAATATACACAGAACAATATGGCCTTAGTTGCTAATGCTCCTAAAAACCAAATAACAAACAAACCGATGAGATAAAAATTTATGACCAGTGAGTCGTTATGCAAACTGAAGCAACTGCAAGTGAACTATGGCGCATGCATGGGTCAGGACATGGTATAAAAAACACCTGATACTGAGCTCCATTAATCACTGTTCTTCAGATGGGAAAGGCAGCAAACTTAAGCAATTTTGTAATGGCCAGACGACTGGGTCAATATCCGAAATGGCACGACTGATGGGATGCTCACGGTCAGCCGTGGTTAGTACCTACCGAAAGTGGTCCGAGGAGGGGGAACCCACGAACTTCTGGCGAGGTGTTGGATGACCATGGCTCATCAATACTCAAGGTGAGCAAAGGCTCTCCTGGATGGTACGTGGCAACAGAAGGGCAACTGTGGTGCAACTCACCGGTAATTGGAATGCTGGTGATCAGAGTAATGTGTCACAACACACAGTACTTCGAACTCTGTTGAAAATCGGGCTGCATAGCCGCAGGCTGCTCTGCTTGCCCATGCAAACCTCAGTTCACCGGCGACAGTGCCTACAATGGGCACGCAAGCATCAAAACTGGACCTTAAGTGATTGAAAGAAGGTTGTCTGGTCTAATGAATCACATTTCCTGTTGCACCATGTGGATGGCCGGGTATGTGCGCATCATTTACCTGGGGAAGTGATGGCACCCCAGGTAAATGAAGTGAAGGATGGTTGCAGGATAGATGTACATAAGTTTGACTTCAGCCAGTAGGTGGGTAATTGTTAGGTCAGGTTTCCATCTATTGTTGTGGAAATGGATGGGTTGAATAAATTCAAGGAAGACCTAGACAAATTCTTGGAGTACATAGATGGGTGAACTGTGTAGTTTTTTTTTTTTTTTTTGGCTGATGCTATATAAGCTTGCTTTCTTGCATCATTTGCCATTACTACTACTATTTAGAGGATGTGGAGGGCACAAAAGTCTGCAGAACATCCATGGCTCTAATTTTTAGTCTACCACATTCACCCAGGATACTCTTAGATGATTTTTACCTTTTCAAATGGATAGAAAAAACCTATCACACAAATGATGATTTGACTAAGGAATCAAGATCAGGGACTACCAAAAGATGAGGTCAGTGCATCTGGTCCTGCTGATGACATTGCTGAGTGAGTGGAAGCTGCTCTGGGTAATCATGGGTACCAGATTCTTACAGACCATAAAATATAGTATTAAATATTTTAATGTTTTATTTTATAGTATAACAGTTTTCAACAGCATTCCAAAAATTTTGGCAAACATTTCTTTCAAATTTAATTGAAAAATGGCATTAGTAAATTGGCCTTACTTCCATATAATATACATAAAATAAGAATAATAAATAATACAGGGATTACCTTGGTCTCTTTATAGGAAGACTTCTTTTCCAACTCTCCTAGTCCATCACATAAAACAATTAAAATACAAAAATAAAATTGATAAAATTCATTTTAATGTGTTCCATACTGACAGTATAGCAGCAATTTAATAGCCCAGAATCACCGTTGAGACCCCAACCAGACTCCAAAAATATCAACCACGATGCAACTATCAGCAAAAGAAAACATTATGTCAAAATTACAAATAGATTAAAAAACGAAATACGTGAAGATGGATTTCTTCCTCCTTAAGTTAGACAAATACTTTTCGATGTCTCGTGTTCACAGGATGGAATGAAACTAAAAAATGCACTGATGCATATGTATTTAAAAAGAAATTTAGTTTTCATCATGCATGTGTTTATAGGACCAATCATCTGATATCAAAAAAGGTCTGCAAATGTTAATTGAGTTTCTACAGTTTCATTTCAAGAGTTTCAGCAATAAGTAACTTACTATAATTATGCTGGATATTAATTATTTTGGCTTCATTAAAGAGGAATGTTCCTCATTCACAGCATGAAATGCCAACTCTGAATGCAAAAATCCAACACTCCATAAGATAAGAATGAGAGCTCTAATCCATCAAAGCAAATTTTTGCTGTTTCTTTTTTTTTTTGAAACTCACTGCACAAATTATGACTTGCCCCAAATAGTAATGTATTTTTTATTCCTTTTGGCAATAAGTTGCCACTTTTTCACAACCTGGGAATGACTGAAGGGGAGAGGGGATAAAAGCGCTTTAGAATGTTTCTCACATAAAATATTAATAAGAGAAATTGTCCTTAACTGTATATAAGATTATATTCAAGTATATACAAAATTAATTACTGAGTGTATCTTAAAACTAATAACTGTTTTTGTTTTTTAATGTTATTAATTAACCTTTTCTGGGCACACAGTAAACCCTTGATTTAACGGACCCTAATATAACGGATTTCGGATTTAACAGACCGGACAAATAATAATACAGTAATGTACATATTAACCTTGACCATATTATTTTTTTTAGGTTATACAAAACTTCAGTGTTATTATTAATTAAATATTAATAATAATTACCTATTTCCATTATTGTGTTGATAATTACCTACTTTTATTTTTATAATCAAATTCAAGAAATTGTAGCAGGAAATTGTTTTTTTATTCTTTCTGAAAACATGTTCAAATAGCCGTTTTTTCCAGATAACAGATAAGAGCAGGCAGTGACTTGTGAGCTGAACGTGACTCGGGACTAAACTGCAGGTCTACCGACTCACTTTGTTTCGGTCTCAGTCTGCCTCAAGCTATCGTGCGGTCAGGTTGTATACAGAGTGTTTCTGTGATTTCTGAATTGTGACTTTATTTATTAAATAATTTTGCAATCCTTACAATTTAAAATGGCATCAAGTGATAGAGGAGTTAAAAGAAAGCATGTGAACAAATGTGGTAGAGAAATTAGAACAAGGCATCTCAGTAGCACGTGTTTGTGAAATTTACAGTGTAAAAAAACAAACTGTTTCTGATATCCGTAAATCAAAGGCCAAATTGCAACATTTTTCTTTAAAATACAGTGTTGACAGCTCTAAATGTGGTTGTACAGAGGGGAGTAGAAAACACATGAAAGTTGTGCAAGATAAAAACTACATTAAGAACACTAACAAATGCCCCCCCAGGTTACATTCGGCTTAACGGACTTTCAGCATTAACGGACACCCCTTCTCCCCTATTAGTCTGTTAAATCTTGGGTTTACTGTATATACATTTTTCAAGTATGTTCAAATGATGTGTCTGTTTATATATGAATTGTCTTGAAATCTTCCAGTAGGTGCTGCCATATTTTATCTGTATTTCTTTATAACTGTAGATACAATTTATAGTAGATGGTATAAAAAATAAAAAAAATTTGTGATCACCTGTCAGCTTACATAGTCTGTGCACCATCCTTCCCACACCACACCAGGTGAAAAAGGCTCGAGTTTGAATCCCGTCGATGATACGAGGAACTTTAATGGGCTTTTTTCAATTCTGTGGTTGAGTTAGACGGTCTCAGGCATAGATAGCAAGGTTTTTTCCCTCCCCAGAAATGGGTTTTTTGTCCAGCAAAGCAAGCAAATTGACAGAGAACGCGCAAACTTTACAGACATAATACATACATAAGCATATATAAGAAATTATGGGTGGCCCTAATACAGGGTCATCAAAAAAGGTGTCCGTGATTTCACGATAAAATAACAATGCAAATACTTACATCAATCGATTTATTTGTTAATATCTACAGGAATATCTCACGTTTTACTTCATATCTTAGTATGTTTCAATATGAGCACCATTCATTGCTCAGCAAACATCCAAGCGGTAGTCATTCTCTGTCCATGTGTGCTCAGTCATTTCCAGCATAATAGTTGCTATTGCAGCCGAGATCCTCTCTCTTAAATGGTGCAGATTACAAATCTTTTCTGCGTAGACATTCTTTAGGTGGCCCCCACAAGAAAAAGTCTAATGGTATCAGGTCAGGACTCTTGGTGGCTAAGGCACAGGTCCACCGCTTCCGTTACAATGATCGGCAAACCTGTTATTTAGGGCATTCTGCACATTACAGCTGAAATGAGGCGGTGCGCCATCTTGCTGAAAAATCACAGAAACTCCTTTCTTTCTTTGTCTTCAACTTGAAGGAAAACATAAAGCTGAAGCATATCCAAATAAATGTTGCCAGTTATTGTCCTTTCAGCAAATGGGCCTAGCAAGCAATCGTGCATTAGTCCACACAACATGCTTATTTTAGAAGTATCACGTACATAGTGGTGAACTTCATTTGGTTTCTGTGACCCCTAAATTCTACAATTGTGATGATTAACACACCCATTTATGTGGAAGATTGCTTCGTCACTAAACAAAATGCATTTTAAATAACTTTCATCATTGTCAACCTCATTTAATATGGCACTAGCAAATTCTGTATGTCTGGGGCGGTCTTCAGATTTGATTTCGTGTTTGAGTTGAATCTTGTATGCATGCAGTCTCAGTCATTCGTAGGCGCCTCCGTAGCCAGGTGGGAAGGAGCAGCACTGCGTAGCACACGCTTCTTGATTATACCGGGGTTCAAGCCCATCACCACCAAATACAGAGGATGCGGAAAGGTCAGGGAATGACCACTGCATATCCCGGAGCAATATGGCCTTAGTTGCTAATGCTCCTAAAAACCAAATAACAAACAACAACAACAGTCATTTGTGAAGCACATTCTGAATGGGAGTCTTTGAAATGCCAAGCTCCAGGCTGCAACGAGCGATGGATTTCTTCGGACTACGTAAGCAAGACTGTCTCAAGTGCTCCACATTCTCTTCAGATGTTGGTGGTCGGCCTAGAGATTTCTTAATGTCTACACTATCAGTTGCCTTAAACTGATTAAACCAACTTATTATAGTCTTGCCTGTTGGCACATCTTGTCTGTAAGTATGCTGGTATTGATGTTGCACTGTTATAAGATTTAAATTCAGCATACCACAACACACACTGCGCTTTCTGTTGCACGGTCAGCATCTTACTGACACTGACTGAGGCAGTACGCATAGGAGTCATTCTGCACACACTCATGGTGCAGCCAAGGTCATTGTTGAGGTGTCAAATAAAACTTAGTGAGTTACCACACTGTTTGCTGCTACGATCACAGCAATTGATCAAATATTTCCAAAGATAATTAAAAGGGAAATCACGGATACCTTTTACGATGACCCTGTACAATAGTTTGAGTTTTTTTGTCAGCTTACATAGGCCAAAATTCTAAGGAATTCAGATCCAGAAATCGGTGTTCAGGAAATCTGGACACTGATGAAATTGAAATTGGATGTAAATACCATTGGAGCAGAATGTTTTGGTATCATCCTGAATTATATCCTTTAAAATGTAATCTTTTAATACACATCAAAAAAGAAGTAGCAAAAGATGTTATGATGATGTGAAAGATGCTATATCATTTCAGTTTTCTGGAAGGACATCTTCACTATTAATGCTAACTAAGTTGCTGTTTATGAACCTCACTGACCAATAAATTCTCGTTTCTAAATACGTATTGTTTTTCATAGATTTTTTTTTGTAAGATTAAAAAAAAAAAAAAAAAAAAAAATTCTGATTTGATTTTTGAGAAATTGAATCTATTGGGCAACAAAGTCAAAATCAAAAGAACAAGTTAATATTTAAAGGCATTTATATACAAAGTTTTCATTTTTATGAATTTTCAAAATTTCATGAAAAACTTCATTCCACAGAGTCGGCTGCTAGTGGAAAACTCATTGCTGAGGGCCTAGACATGCTCAGGGAAATCATTTCAGAAAGGGATAATGAATATTTAGATATTAGTTTTGCATCTTGTGAATAATGTTTGCCTTTGGCTGTCCAGTGAACTAGACTTTATGTAAATTCATTTGGCTAATAAACTGATATTATTTCAATTATATATAATTGTTTTAATTCTCATATAATAAAATATTCTTTTATTTACAATTATCAAATAAATTAACACTCAAATTTTCAAACCCAGTCAAACCTAGTGCAACAGCACTTTCATAAGGATATGAAGGATGCAATATCCTTTCAGTTTTCTGGAAGGACATTTTCACTATTAATGCTAGCCAAGTCCCTGTTTATGAACTTCACTGACCAATAAATTCTCATCTCTAAATACATATCCAAAAGTTTTTCATAAATGCCACTAGAACAAAATGCTAAGGCATCATCCTGAATTATATCCTTTAAAATGTAATCTTTCAACATACTTTTTACCAGATTACTGCTTTTGATTGTGCTGAATAATAAATTAAACATGCTTTCCCAGTGTTTAGCATGCAAAAAAAAATTTAAAGAAGGTACTGTTAAACATTCCGATGTGTTGCTTTCACATGTCTTTAATGATATAAAAGTTAGTACTTCATCACTCAATGTTTGATTATCATCAGTCAAAACCTTCTGGCAAATTTCACACTGATGAAAACCCAAATATTTTTTGATAATGAAGCCAGTTATGTCATATAGGACATTAGATTCAATTCCTGTCATTTCTACATTTTCCATCTCACTGTCATAAATTACCAAATCCTGTAACCAACGTGATGTACTTCCATTCTTTTGAAAATTAATACTACTCGATTCCAAAACAGATAACTGAGATAAAGTAGACACAAACATATCATCCTCAACACTGGAATTTGCAGCAGATTTAAAAATAGAACCCAGCATAGCATGCCTGAGTACATTTTCAAATGCAGCAGGCATCATGTTATCAGAGCTTTCATGATTTTGCCTAACTGTTTTGAAAAGATTTTCCAGGCACTCAAAATTTAGTCGCCTAGTCAACAAATATTTAAAGTCACAATTTTTTAATTCTTCCCATATCAATAATAAAGAATTTACATTTATTTTCCATTCTCTGAGTGAAGACGGTTGAAGAGGTGAATCAAATTTCAAATCTGCAAGCCATATTTTCATTTTTTTCAAAAAATCCAAATGATCAGATTTATCTGATATAGCATATCGTAATTTGTTTGGATGACATTTACGAACTGTGCAGCTGTTAAATGTATCGAACAAATTGTCTATTGTAACAATAAATTCTGCAGTGGGCAGGGCTGATGGTGAAATTTTATTCAGAGCAACACAGGTTTCTAATGCAACAGCAACTGAGTTGCTGAAAACTTGGACAGACATTTTAACTTTTGCTTGACTGAAGGATGGTGTACTGACGTGCCTGCGAGTTAATTTCGGAGCAAGTCTTAAACGCAGCGGGTCTGTAACTGACAACAGATCTTCCAAATATTTCCACGATACTTGCTTATTCTGCATTATAATGTTGCATTCCTTAAAACTATCACAAAAGCTTCGTAATAATTGTGGCGTGTCATATAGGAAAAATATCTTCCTGCCAGTTTCTCCACAAATAATGTATGGATTGTCAGCAGTTATTCCAAGTGTTTCTTGCATAGCTTGATTGCTGGAACTTTCATCACAGACTACTGCTATGACTTTTAAACCTATGGAATTTAATGCACTTAAACAATTATTTAATGCTTGAATTAAGTCAACTATTGGTGAGTCATCATTACAAAAATAATATCCAATACACTGTTTCCACTGCTTTGCTAAACCATTAATTACAAACAATATGACATCTGTTGCTGCTGCCTGTGTAGGATCATTACTAAAATCTGTGAAACCAATAATTTTGTCACATCTCCTGTTGTAGGTTAAGCCCTTTTTTACTGAAGCTTTACCCACTGTCAGAACAATACATTTCTGTACATCTGAAAATTTCTGCACCATAAGTTTCAACATATTAGTTATGACTGGACTTATACCAGATTGTAAATGTACTTTTTGTAACCATATTTGCAAAGAACGTATTGAGGGTAAACTGAAATAGTTACTACACATGTGATAAGACTTTGTACCGGTGAAAAACATCTTAAAAGCAAATTCTTTGCTGATGTCATCCCATCGCCTTCCATATTTATTTATATTTTGTAATTTTAATTGAGATTTAAAGAACTGATAAAATTTGGGATTTAACAACTTCCTAATATGACTAAGACTAGTTTCTAATGAGGACTGATGACAAGTACAGCTATCTTTCCACTTGTTAAAACTATTATGACACCGTATATACTTTGTTCTCCACCTCTTCACTGCTTTAGCAAGATTCAATAGTCTCTCTTTGGTTCTTGCTGATGCATGGTTCTCTCTTTGATATCTTGGATATATGTTTGTTGTTGGTGTGGCAAGTACTCTTATTTCGTAATTTCTTGTTGATTCTGAAATCTGTACTTTGGTATTAGGGGCTGAGAATCGTCTAGGGCAAGGCAGCTTAACATCAAAAGAATCTGAAACAGTTCTTGCATTTATTTGAATATTTCTTTTATCTGTTGAAAACTCATTTGATCTGCTTGCTTCAACTAATTCGATTCCTGGATCACTTTCCTGCGATGATGAAGGCAACTTAAGTCCATAGTCATGTTCCGAAAGGCAGTTTACTTCTGATGGAACCTCAGTAATTTCAGATATATTTGGGGTAATTCCTGAAAATGTAAAAAAGTTACTTAGAATTAATTCATTTTACTGAAAATATATCAGGTATTAGTTCAAAATTATAGTTTTTCATAAACTGATAATAGGAGACATTTTAAAATATCAGCCACCATTAATAAAATGTTAACAGACCAAAATGAGCCAAACTTTTAAAATTTTACTGACTTTTCTTAAGTGATAAAAGTAACTGTATGTTGTAATTTCAACCAAATATCTGTTAAAGGCTTCCTTTAAACATTAGATGTAATGAAAAAGTATGCAATTATCAGAAAATTTCTGATAAATGATAGCTATCTTAAGCAAAGCAAGTTGCTTAAGACGTATTCTAGATTTAAGACTATTATTCAATTAAAGAATCATGCATCTGGAAATGAAAGATCAGCTGATCACTGAAGACAGGTAAGACATTTACTATAATTTCATAAAAACAACTCAGCTACCCAAATAACTATTATAAAAAGAACTATACAATATATTGTTAAAAGCAAGAGCAAAAGAAGCTTAGACAGCAAAGAAGTGAAATCAGGGAAAACTAGGTCCATATATCACAATAGTAAGTAACACAGAAACCAAGATGATAATGAACACAAGGCAGTTAAACAATATTTATATAAACAAATTTATTGTGAAAGTAAAGAGAGAGTGCAAGGAAGGTGTAGCAAATGCTTTTATAACTAGTTGAGAAGAATGTTTAATTGGCTAGTAACTGAAATCTAGAAAGTACTATTTAACAGGGAAAGCTTGTCAATGAAATTTTTCACTACTGGGCTAAGGCAAAAAAAGGAAAAAAGATTCTTTAATATCTCAGCAAGAGCAACTTGCTGAGATATTAAATTTTCTGATATAAACACTTTCAGAAACATTTTCTGATAGTTATAATGATTAAGGTTAGCTGTTGCTATTAAAGCTTTTTGTGGGTGTACATTAATATAAAAAGCCAAAGTCAAAGAACAGTCTAACATCCAAAGTGATACTATATATCAAAGATGTTCAGTATTTCTTGAGATATTTAAAAAAATTCAATAAAGGCTTAAGAATATTAACAGTGAACTTTGCTAAGTTGCTTGTTGTAGTGTTCTTAAAATTTTCTATAGGCCTTAAAGGCCTATCCAATTTGTGTAACCTAATGACCCCAAAAATGTATGGAGCCATCTAATACAAAGGGTACTAGGAAAGTTTTGCAATATGACGCAACAATAAATCACAGGAAGCTGCTTGTTGCTGCATGTTGAGACATGTTCATACGTGCATAGTAGCCGCCGCGCCAAGTCGATGGGCTCAGTTATTCATTAGTAGTGAGAGTGTAAAGTGCTTGCGATGGCATCGTGGTCACGAAATGAGATAAGGACAGTTTTGCGGTATAATTTCGTGCGTGGTTTAACCATAGACCAGTGCTTAGAAGAAATGACTCTTGCACTAGATGATGATTGTCCACATCTTACAACGATATTCAGGTGGTATAGAGAATTCCAAAGGGGAAATTTCACTCTGGAGGATTCTGAGAGGCCGGGAAGGCCACGAACATCAGTTATGGAGGAAAACGTTACTGCTGTGAGAAAATGCTTGACGAAAACAGGCGAGTGACCTACCAACAGATAGAGGATACTTTGGGCCTAAATGCACCAGCAATTCGTTCGAATCTGCAAGATCATTTGCACGTGAAGAAACTTTGTTCTCTCTGGGTGCCGCATCAACTGACTGAAGAGCAGATGACACGACGTGTGACTTGGTGTCGGGAGATGTTAAAAAAGTTTGATAAGGGACAATCTCGGTATGTGAACAACATCGTGACAGGTGACGAGACTTGGCTGTACTATTACGATCTGCTGACCAAGGCTCAAAACAAAGTTTGGGTCTTTGATGATGATGACACACCCGTAATTGTCAGAAAATCCCGATCTGTAAAGAAGAAAATGATAGCTGTATTTTTCAAATCGAGTGGAATTGTGGAACGTGTTGTTTAGGACACGCAGAAGACAGTCACAGCTAAGTGGTATACTGAACAATGCCTGCCTAAAGTCATTGGATCTATGAAGAACCTGCGGCCAAAGTCAAGAATGGACACCTGGTACCTCCATCACGATAATGCTGCAGCTCACCGCGCCAAAGCCTGCACCGAATATTTGACACGACAGGACTGAAACTTCTCGAGCACCCTCCCTACAGTCCAGACCTTGCTCCCTGCGACTTTGCACTGTTCCCGCATGTGAAAATGAAGCTAAAAGGGAGGCGGTTTTCCAGTGATGAGGACCTTCTACGGGCTTGGGACAACGAGTGTGCTTTACTCCCTAGTGAAACTTGGCAGAACTGGTTTAAAGATTGGTTTCGGAGGATGGAGAGGTGTATTGAATGTAGAGGAAATTACTCTGAAAAAATTAAATAAAGAAAGCTGTATTGCAAAACTTTCCTAGTACCCTTTGTAAATGTCTTTCATGGCACATTAGTCAGCACAATACATCACTGCTGTTCAATCTTTGTCAATGACTGGAGGAATTTCTAAAGCACTCTTCATTCAAGGCTATAGTTAGTCAATCTGAAGCAGAGGGTGTAAGTTTTCCTGTAAGTTATTCTGGTTTTCAGCCTACACAACATGCAAATCAGCCCATGAACACATGCTTCTGCAGATATGATACACTTAAGGTTATGAGCCTATGTTTGGGAGCTATTAATACTAATATAATAATAATAATAATAAAAAAAATCTAATAAAAGAATGTATGTTGCTGACAAAGTTTACTGAGGGAGATGTATAAACTGGATCATTATTAAATCTCCATTTCTTCATCACTATTGGTTTAAAATCTTAACCCAATTCTGGCAAAAAGCCTTGTGTGTCAGGTATAAGCATACTGAAACAAACCTTGCAATACTGACAAAACGTAAAAGTATAAAATAAAAGTTTACTAAAAATACAATAAAAAAAAAAAAAAATTACAATATATGAAAACTTAAGGCCGCTGCAGCTGAGTGGTCAGGCACAAGGGTACATGAGCACATGTGCTTTGAGTGACCACAGTTCAAGCCTGTGTGACTACTAAACATATGCTGTTTCTTGTATCTCTCTATATCTTGTGAGCTCCTCTAACCATGTGGTCATCCTGGAGTATAAACAGAAAACTTACTAAAACTTATTAAGAATAAAAATACGTAAAGAGAAATGCTAGATAAAGTGATAAAAGTACTAAAAGCAAGAAGAATCAAAAACAAATCAGAGCGATGTTCCCTTTATAGTTAATAATGGGGAACCTCGCTCTGAAAACTTTAATATATATTTGTTTTTGGTTCCCATCACTCTTAGCATCTATCCATATATATATATTTATTTTTATTCTTAATAAATTTCCATATATTGTAATAAAGTTTTATTTTATACTTTTACGTTTCATTAGTAGTGACAAGATTTTTTTTTGATATTAATCCAATTCTGTCAAATTCATTTGTTACCTCTATCATTCTCCTAATTCCCTATCATATCTGGGTAATATTCCAGACACTTTCTCACTCAGCACACTAGCCTGGGGCTTTTCTCAACATGACTTCATAACTATGAAGTAAGATATGCATACGCAATGATATAATTTTTTGTGCCTTTAAAAGATAACTTTCTACAATATCATCAACTTATGCACTTTGTTCTGTTCCACCCATCTCCATCACAGAATATATATATATTACAACTTCCTATGAGACCAATGCCCACAGGAGGTTGTACACTGACAACCTCCTGTGGTTGATTTAATTAACTTTTAATTAAATCAACTTAACTGTTCCAAACTACAGCATAAAACAATCATCAAAAGAAAAATATTTACAAGAAAAATATGACACTATTTATAATATATATTTTTTATAATCCACAAACACTAACAAAAAAATGTTAACTTTTGATGTCAGCAGAAGTCTCAGTAATGCAAAAATTTAAATTTGAATGCAACTCTTGAACATCATTAAAAAAAGAATATCCAAGTTAAAGGAACGAGAAAAACTACTATAAGCCAAAATTAAAGCAAGTTATTGAAAACCACTTAAGTTAAACAGAAACTAACCCACTTACAACTACAGTAGACTGTTGAAATAGGAGCACCCAAAATAATGGAACAGTCGAGCTAATGGCACATTGAGATTGGATGTTTACATACAGCACAGATGTCTTGCAGTGCCAAAAAAAGAAAATGGCAAGTCATGATTACTGTATTTGTTTACGTTCACCATTCTGAAAGTGAATTCTGTACTGTTATCACAGATTATACCGCTGTTTTACATTTCTTTTAAATTAAAAAGAACAACATTAAAGCTTAGTGACAAACTTGATATAATCCAAACTAGTATATTAGGGTTACACGGAAAGTTAATTCATATGCCCATGTGTATTGTGTTGTCTGTAAACTGTGTATTCTCTGGTCCATTTGCCTGTTTTTATGGATGAAAAACTCCAGTTTCTGAGGCAAAACACTATTTTTGCCTGAGACTGACTAACTCAGCAACAGAGTGAAAAAAGCCCATAAAAGTTCCTTGCATCATTGATGGGATTCGAACCCAGGCATTTTCCACCCGGTGTGGGGAGGATGGTGATAATACCACTGTGCTACCCATGCAGACTAAACCTGATATAATAAAGAAAATAGAATGGGGCATAAGCAGGAGTGTATTAATGGCAGAATATAACATTGGATTGTCAACATGTTTATGTTTTTTATGTGCAGTTAATAAAATTGCATTCTTAATCTCTCTATTTCTTGTTTAGCTTCATTATTTCTGCATTAAGTATATTAAAAATAAAGCTTTCTAGATAACGGAAAAATTGAAACAGTGGCACCTTGAATCCCCGAAGGTGCCATTATTCTGAAAGTCTACTATATTAAAGGACATTACTCAAACTATTTCATTACATAGGCAATGAAACAGTCTGAGAAACGAATGCAACTCTGTGTTATGTCTTTCTGTCTTTACTGTCTAGGGACACTACTGTTTGTCCAGTGACAGTTTGTTCTTATATTTACTTTAGAAATGAAATCATTATTAACAGGTTGACCAAAAGTTAAAATCATCTTTAATTTAATAGCATCACCTGGAGACACACCCACTATTATTTAAAATCTCAAAGCACTATTGTTACATTTGCTTTGGAGCTTAGTGGTTTCTCATTAAATGGAAGATGGCCTCAATTAGCCAAACTGTGCTAAACAGTGAATAAACATATATCTAAATGAACAGTCAAGCAGTGTGGAAGTAAACTTCTCTGTCACTGAAAAGGGGAGCAGATAATAGTGTCCCCAGAAAGTAAAGACAGAAAAGATAGTGCTGAGTAGTGTTCTTTTCTCACACAAATCTGCCTCACTGCAGCTGCAAAATGGCAACAAGTAAAGCCAAACTTATAAATTATTCATGTTAATTTAAAATACAGAAATATCTTCATTAAAATTACACTATTCTAATGAACTTACCTGATATAGTCTTGAAAACTGTTGGCACAGCATTGGGTAATAGTCTTTTTTGATCTGGTCCCATAAACTGTGTAGAAAGAAAATGTGAACTGCACAACACATAACTTTTATAAAGGTCTGATGGCGATTTTTCCTTTAGATCTAGTCTGCCTGCTTTACATAGCCATTCATAACATCTAAAATAAATAAATAAATATTTGAGTTTATTTAATTTAGGGTATATTTTATTCAAAACTACCAATTATATGAAAAATTGCAAGCTAAAATATTTGTTCTATGAATCTCTCTACCAACTTGTTTTTGTTGAGTAAACTACTATATTTTTCATTAACCCTTTAAATGGGCATGCTCTGTGCATTTTGCACAACAAAAACAGAAAACATTTTAATTCAAGTATTTGTTAGAATTATGTTATTGTGCATCTGGGTATTCCTCAAATATAGAATTCAATTCTGATCTTTATTTTTTTACTATGTTTTTAATTGATTCTGCACGATTTGCAGTGGAAATGGAAACATTTTTTTTTCAGACAATATAATATTGATCTAACATTGAAGTTATGCTGTGCAAAAGGCATTAGTAACATAGGATAAATAGTAAAAATTTAATTCAAAAATAAAACTACTCATCCCACATTATTTATGTAATTTTCAGTGGTTTATCAAGAAACAAAAATTAGACTGCAAGCCCACTGACATGTCACAGACATTCTCTTTAGTATGCCAAGCTGGGCTTGCTACCTGGGAGTCAAAAACACTGATGGAACTGATATTCAGGTGAATTCAATTCAAGTGGACCTAATTTCGGCAAAGTCTGGTTGGTCCATGACAACCAAATCCTTTGCTTACACCTTCACGATGGTGGGAATGTTAGCAACCCTGGGTATAACCCCCATGTGCAAGTACTGAAATACAGCACCTAATATACTGGAGGTGACCACCCAGGTGCAAACAAACAAACTGGGGATGAGGTGTGGCACCCACACCACACAGAGGAATGCTAGCCCACTGTTTTACTAGGCAATAGTAGGTGATAGATGACTCTCACCAACTAGTACAATAACACCACTTCGCTTACTGGAAGCTTGAACTGGTGGAATCCATGTTTAGTCTTTAGAGCAAAGCTCAAGCAATCCCCTCCATCTCTTCCATCATACAGTATGATTGATGTCCTTTGAGGTTATGATGGACATCATGGTGAGATCCAACCTTCCTTATGTTTCAAGGGTACAACTCTAAAATGGTGTTTGCAGGCCTTACATTTTGAGGATACATCCTTTAAAATGGTGTTTGCAGGCCCGGTTGCTAGCTAGTCCACTGGTCCTAACTTATGTAACTCTAGGAGGTTTCTGGATCTTGCTGCCATTACTCTGCTAAATAATGATGACTGGAGAGAAAGACAACTGAGTAATATGTGTGTGCATAGATATTTCACTTAATCTTATAATGTTACATTACTTCTCAGGTGAGTTCTTTCATAGCAAAATTTAATTATACTAATTAATGAAAAACAATTATTCTACATAACATTAAGTATATATCTCAATTTAGCATGGTGATAAGGCCAAATAAAATAGAGATAAGCATGACTGCAACAGAGAAGCTCCATGAGAGAAGGAATCAACAGTTATCTTTTAGTTCTACTCCATAAACTAGAGGAATGCTAGCATCTGTAGAGTCTAAAGATTAGTGGTAAGGAAAAGATCAAGAGCATTAGGTGGATGGTCAGAATAGGTATGGAAATAATTTGCATCACACATCATTTACGATGGCAGCAAGTGCTTTGGCATTTCTATCATATGGTCATTAAAGTTTAAAAACAAAAGCCAGATGAAGTTACAAATGTGTCACCAAGTAAAATCAACTTTGCTCTTAAAGAAACATGATTAAAATTACCATATAAAAAAATGGGGGGGGGGGGGGTCAGCAGTTCAACATTACTTTCCTGCATAAATATACAGTACTGTAGGTGCATATATCCATATCTTCCTTTGTTGCTTATCTATTCAGTTTGATGACACACAATATGTTATCTGCTGAAATAAAGTTGCTTTCTGTTGAGGTGTATGAAAAAATATAAAGTTTATCTGACTTTCTTAACTGATGTAATTTAACCGAATCCATATTACATGACCCCTGTAGCATGCTGTGATGTGTATATATCGTATGGTATCTTTATGTACAATAAAGATTAATTAATTATAAAATAACCTTAAGACTGAGAGAAGACTACATTTACCTCTTTTCATCTTTTGGGAATCTAAAGAAAGTCAGATTTTTCAAATCATTATAACAATTTGAACATGTGAGAGCTGCACAATATTTTCCACCACGTTTTGCATCCATTGAAATGCAATCCTATATTAAAATAAATTGATACAAATTAACAAATGCAAGTCAGCAATATTTATACAAAAAATTTCAAATGTAGAATATTTATATTTTTCAGATGTTTATATTTTCTGGGGAAAGAAAAGAAAAGCAACTGGTTGAAACAAAACAAACAAACAAACAAACAAACAAAAAAAAAAAAAAACCTGGCTGAAATTAATAATATATACAAGCATAAATGAACTATTTATATAAATTTACTATTTGTAAAAGCAGTTCATTTCCAAATTGAAACATAGGGAAACATTATATACATGGAATCATATCTGAAAACAATAGATAAGAATACAAAGTCTGACCTTGGCATTTTATAAATAATCTTTATTGCAGCACTGATCATAAATCAGATTACAATCTTTTGCTTCATGGCCAACAGTCAGGGGATTAACATAAGGGAGAAACAAAGAAAAAAAAATAAGTTAAACTTAGTCCATGACAACTCCCAGTTAGATCATGAGCTCTGGCTGACAAGATAGACGTACAAATAAAACATTACAGAGAAATTAATTCAGAAATGAAACCATATAAATCCAGTTCATATTTTGCCTTATATCGTATGTAATGCTATATTTATTATACTTAATGATAAAGAATCAAAAGTAAAATTTTTACTTTTTGCAAGTTATGTGTATCCCCACTTCTCTTTATATATGAAGCAATGATCAGAACCCACTGTAATCATGCCCAGCAAGATAGCCTACACTAACTATTCTATCATGCCTACTATATAATCTTTCCTCAGCCTATTGCTACATTTTATTCTCATCTTATGATAAGATAGACTGAGATATAAAACATTATTTCCTTAAAACAGATCATTATTCATGTACTCTATGCTTGTAGTCTGTTAAAAAAAGGCCACCAGCCTGGAGTGTTCCTCATTTTTCAATTGACTGTTTCAGCCTGTTTTGACTGTTTGAAAATCTTCATATATTTATAGGATAGGTAACACAGGAAGCTACATATAATGTGGCTCCCTGTGTTACAAAGTTGATCATTACAAATTTGAAAGGTCTTAGAATATCACCCTCAAAAAATAGTTTTACAGATCTGGAAGTGATTATTTTTTTTATTTAGAAATGCAAGAATTTAAGAGTTAGTAAATATAACAGCTATGATTCTTTCATCCATTTCTGTCTGGAAATAGAAAATTATTATTACATTGTCTGTTTGCAAATTATCACAAATCTTTTATTCTGTTGGAGTCTTAGGTCATTTCTGGGTATATTAATTTCTGTAATGAAGGAAATTTAACTGGCTTATTTTCTAGTAAAAAGCTTTATCTTGAAATAGTTCAATCATTCATTGCTTTAGACAAAGTAGCTAAACTTAGAAACACCAGAAGTTTTTTTTTAATGGAAAAAGGAAGTCAAGGTTATATGCATGGCTTTGAGCACACTTCATTGGAAGAGGTTTTTATTATTTAAATATTTTCTCTAAGAAGTTAAAATTATCAATAAAGGGAAGAATACATTTTAGTTCTCTTTAAAGATGAGTTCCTTTAGGAATAGTATTTAATTCCAGAATTTGTTGCCTTCTCTGTTATGATATTAGTTTATTTATTGTCTTCTCCAAGTTGTCTAAGTGTGACTGCTGAACCCAGAATTTCTGTAATTCAAAATGACTTAAAAAAATAACCAAAAAAATTAACAGATGAACCAATTCCCCCCACCAAAAAACAAGTACATTTTGGAATTTCAACTGTTATGATGTATTTATTTTTCATGTGATGATCTGTTCAGTCATCCAGTGTATGTGTACATTCATAGTTCAAGGCTTGATTCTAATTATAGACAATTCAAATCTACAGATGCAATCTTTATAATCACATTTTTAAACCATGAGTAAATACAGTAGATGAAGATGTTTTCTAAATCATTATTATAAATACAGTAAGTTGCTAGGCCTAATTTAGCCCTGAAAGTTGTGTGGAAAAGTTAGTGAGAGATCAAGATCATAACTTGAAGGGGATTTTAAACACCTTGGAAAAGAGACCTTAAGCAATTCTCTTTATTAGAAGTAATGCTGACAATATGATACATCTATAAAGAAGTAATGATAGAGCAATTATTATTATTAGCCATATGGTGCAAGGAAGACTGAGGCTTATGCTGCATCAGCAAAAACAAAATTTCTGAATTACCCGGAGAGAGAGAGAGAGAAGTAGAAAGGACTCACCAAAAAAAAAAGAATGATGATATCCAGCTCAGGACCCTGGGTGTCAAGCCCATACTAACCAGATGTGAGCCCAATTGATAACTAATGCAAAATGACTGAATCTATAGAAATAAGACTTTGCTAAAAATAGGGATGCACAAATCTTAAAATTTGCATCTGAAGTAGCAGCTGATGATTAATAAATAGCTATGAGTAAAATAGGAAATCAGACTAGGGAAGCAAAATAGGAAAACACAATCAGTGCTTCTGGTGAAAATATTAATGACAGCTTCAGAAAGAGTGATGCACAGATCTTAAAATTTGCATTTATCTTCAAGTAATTTTCACATAATTACTTGCAGTTAACTCACAAGGGAACTATCCACACAGTCATGCTGAAATCTCATCTGAAATTCTGCTCGTTTATAGAATAATGAGCAAAATAAGAAATCACTGTTGTAAAAATTCATGCTTACACAAGTCTCATTTTCTTAAATCTGTTAGTATGGTGGATCCTCTAAACTTGATATGTGCTAGTCCTGTACTTTGACCACCATATCATTGATTGAAGAAGTGTAACCAGTACTACACTAATAATATTTTTGAGTTAACTCATTTGCAATTGATTCTTACTTATGAGCACTGAATTGTGGGTACCAGAGCATTATCATATTGTTGCTAGTCACCAATGAAGATGAATATCTAGATGTTCTTTAAGTCCCTTAGTGTTGTGAAAGAGTATTGCCATTTCCATAGGATGACCTAAGGCAGTGGTTTTCAACCAGGGTGCCGCAACAACATTCCAGGGTTCCGTGTAATTTGGGTTTAAGTTACTTAAACTTATTTTTTTACATTTATATATTTATTTCATTATAAAAAGGTACATCCTTATTATTGTGTTATAAACCATTATTATATAAGTATATATAATTTGTATTACAAATTGTAATTTTGTTTATAATTATATTAGTATAATAACTACCATATATTTTTTTATATTTTATATATATATATATATATATATATATATATATATATATATATATATATATATATATATATATATATAGAGAGAGAGAGAGAGAGAGAGAGAGAGAGAATTGGATCTGACAGGCAGAAAATTGAATAGGGATGCCACAAAATAAAATAAATTACTTAAGGGTGCCATTATTAAAAAAAGGTCGAAAACCACTGACATAAGATATTCCTTGAGTGGCATAATACATAAGTAAACTGTGTTGTTTGAAGATAACAAAGCACTCAAAACCTACACTGGTGTTATTACGTTTATTTCCGAATTGTAAATAGGTACACGATGGAGTCGAACATTTTGTGGTACTTTCTTTTTTTGCAGTTACTGAAGAAGTGATCAGAAAATACCACAGAAAGTTTGACTCCACTATGTACATATTTCCAATTCAGAAATAAACATAATACCAAAGTAGGTTTTATATTTTCTGAGTTCTTTATTATCTTCAAACAGTATTACCATGTATTGTCCTCAATGAGTATTATTTGTGTTTTATATTTTTTGGCAATAAAGGATTTTATATATATATAAAATTCCACCTATATAACTTACATTCTGATGTAGTTTGGGAAACATTTTACATGGTTGTTTAAAACAATTATGAAATAAAAAAAAACTCTTATACCATATGGAGTTTTATATATGGGTTTAGTAATTGACTAAACCCATATATAAAATGCAATAAACTAATTAAACTTGTACAATAGCTCTACATGATATAAGAATGTATTTTCTTCCACAACTATTTACGGCACCTCCGTAGCCAGGTGGGAAGGCTACGGAGGTGCCGTAAATAGTTGTTACCACCAAATACGGAGGATGCGGAAAGGTCTGACCACCGCATATCCCGGAGCAATATGGCCTTAGTTGCTAATGCTCCTAAAAACCAAATAACAAACAAACAAACAACTATTTACATTTCAACTTTATAAAGCAAAAATGTTTTTTCATTATGGACAAACTGTTTTTTATATTGTCTTTTTTATTTAGCCATAACAGTACAGCTCTCTATTCTGTCCTCAAATGAGATTGGTCCACTTGATTGGGTTAATTGAGATTGGTCTTTTGAAACCTTTTATCTGGGCATTGTTATTTGTTGACTGATTGGTACACTTTCTTGTCACATGACCGATTAACATTCACAGTGTCTTCATATTAGTTTTCCATAATGTCAACCACATCAACAGTTTTCATAAAGCAATCAACAGTGACACCATGCATATCAAAATATTACAAAGACAAAACTACAAATCAACCGAAAGCAGTTTCGAGTAAAGATATATAGCCCTGCCTTGTGGTTATTTTTTAAATTAATTTGAACAGTACAATATACTTATTACTTCTGTTTGATATCTTCTTGAGACATATGTACAAATTTGCTTCATCAGCACTCCTCTCAAGTCTCTTTCTGCAGTAGCAATTATAAATCTCGGCACATCAATAGATAATGAAATTTGGGCATTGAATTTTGGATACTTGCAATTGGTATAGGGCAGCTAAAATTTTGAATAAGAAAGTATTACTTGACATAATCTCTAAATGAGAAAATTTTCAGATGAGCTTTTGACATGACAATGTTAGATGGTTCTTTTGTCAGAAAAAATATGCATATGTTAACATTTATTTTGATAGCTTATTATATAACTGCAAGCTTAAAATATAATAAAACAGGCCTACGTGCTCTGGATTCATAATGCGAAAATTTATTTTTATTTTTGTTACACAGAGCATTAATAAAACTACAATAAATAAATTAGCTTTCGGCTGGGTGGCAGCCTTCATCGGATTAAAAAAAAATATATATATATATATAAATATTTTTTTTTTTTAAAAAAAAAATATATATATTTTTTTTAAAAAAATATTTTTTATTTTTTATATTTTTTAATATAATATAATATTTAATATAATTTAATATTTTTTAAGCTTAAAATATATATTTTTCTGAACAGAACTGTCTATTTATATAAATTAGAACTTACTAGTAATAAATTTTTTCATTCAGGTGATGATGACAAAGAAAAATTCTATCTGAAGCTAATTTTATGTCATGCTGCCTCTTCCAAATACAAATTTCTTCTTCTCTAAAATAAATTCTGGGGAAGAAGGGGGGAAAAAAGAGCACATATAAGAAACCCATTTAATAAAAATTAATTTGATATGTATCTTTATTATGTAATAAATTGATTACTTACACAAATATTATTAAAATTGGCTAAACTTTAGTATAGTGTGCTACTGAGTGTGGTAGATGAACAGTTGAAGTGAAGGATATTATTGGTTCTGTCAAAGTGAAGGATGTGACTGCTAGCCATTGTGTGTGGCCGACGAACAGTTGAAGTGAAGGATGTAATTGTTCCTCCCCTCATGTCACGTGACATGTTACAGGGAAAGGTTATATGATGAACAAAAGGTCATGTGAAGGATGTGAACTGAGAAAAATAGCTGTGATTAGAAGGAAAAAACACTTACAGGAATGGTCATATTTTCAATCGACTTTCATTTCTGTTTAGTGAAAAAAGTTTAGGTTAGTTTATGGCCCTAGTTTGGGACAGATTCACACAAAAGAAGTGTGAGTTTTTAATAGACTTTCATTTTAATTTATCAGTTCATTCCTACTTTCTATGCTTACTACCTTGTTTTCTGCAACTAGTCGAAAGTACGTTACAGAGAAATGTCACTTTATGAGAAAAAGGTTATGCGATGTGGCTGCTCTCTCTTCTTCTACGGAGTTCTGTGATTGGCTGATGATTAGGAAGGCATAGTTTCTTTTATTTGCATTTTTGATTATTTGCTAATATGCCTTGAGTTTATTGGGAAGTTTGTTAGTTTTTGTTTGCTGTGGATGTCCTTGTGCAGAGAGTTTTTCTTTGGTTACTTTTGTTTCTTCGTGCTGCTGCCGTGATTTGTTTGTTTCCTCATGTTTGTTGTCTGTTTAACTGTAATGGAGTGAGAGAGTGAGTGCAAAAATGTTGTATCTTTTGCAAAATGGTGGTTGTAAGAGTGTGTTTGATTTGTGTGTTATGTGATTGATTTGTATATTTTGTATACAGGGTGTCTCAAAAATATTGGTACAAATGTTTAGGGAAGGTAGGTAACATCTAAAGGAATGTGAATCGCATAGGAACCTATAACCGGAAACGTCACAGGAAAGTAGTAGCAGAGGCACAAGAAGCAGAAATGATACAAGACTGTAATTAGCGGCAAACATTTATTTGACATAATATTAACAATGGAGTACGAGATGGATGCATTTCATGATGTTACAACAGACAGATGCTCGAAGGTTCCACCATGAGACGTGATGCATGCATGACACCGATGCAGCATGGATTGGCAGACACAGTTGAACACACCTGGAGTTTCTTTGACAGTAGCAGCAGCGCAGACGAGTCTCGCCACGAGATCCATTTCCGTCTCCACAGGCGATTCATACACGATAGATTTGAGGGTCCCCACAGAAAGAAATCAAGGCTCGATAAATCAAGTGAGCGTGGGGGTCAGACAAGGGGTCCACCATGGCCAATCCATCGACGCTCAAAACGCCTGTTCAAATGGTCACGAACACACCTTCTATAATGGGCAGGCGCCCCGTCATGTTGAAACCAAACGTTGCGTCTCACATTTGCTGGAACATTGTCAAGTAACCCTGGTAGAACTTGTTCAAGAAAGATCCAATATTTAGCGGAGTTCATGCAAGATGGTAACAGGTACGGGCAGACTAAACAGCCACCGACCATACCTGCCTACACATTTATTGCGAAGCGACGTTGTGCCGCATGGGGGCGCACACCGTGTGGGTTGTCGTGAGCCCACACATGAGCATTGTGCTGATTGAATAAGCCTTCCCGAGTGAAATAAGCCTCATCCGTGAACAAAACATAGGTTGGAAAATTCAAGTCTTGAACACTTTCTTGGAGAAACCACTGCGCAAAAGCCATACGTGCAGGATGATCTTGGGGGAGCAGTAACCGAATCCTTTGGAGATGAAAGGGGTGTAAGGAATCGTCGTGCCAAACATGCTGTACACTGCAACGAGACACTCCTAAGGCAGTGGCAACGGCACATGTGCTGGTAGTAGGATTATTCTGGACGGCATTCAACACACTTTCTTCCATAGCGGGAGTTCGCGTCAAACGTGGTCTGCCTGCACTACTCCTGTTACCTCTAAATGACCCATAATCACACAAATTTTGATGCACACAGGCAAACAAACGGTGGTCCGGTACATGTCTGTCTGGGAAGCATTCTCCATAAATTCGTTGAGCAGCTTGTCCATTGCCCTCTGCTAATCCATACACTAGGTGCATGTCTGCCAGCTCACAGTTCATATATCAATGCATGCTCTTCGTGCGGCGACTACCGCACCGTCTACCGACTTATCGGTTCCTATGAGATTCACATTCCTTTAGATGTTACCTACCTCCCTAAAAGTTTGTACCAATATTTTTGAGACACCCTGTATATATATATGTGTCACATGACCTGTTTGTCACAAGGCCTTTCTCTGTGACAGGAGGAGGGAAGGAGCAATCACGTCATTCACTTTGATTGTTTGTTGATCATACCCAGGGACACTCTGTTCTAAAGTATTACTTTAAAATTAAATTAAAAAAAAAAACTGGTTATGAAATTTATTTGCCAACTGATAAAGAGACACATCTACCACACTAAACAGAAAGGCAAAGGAATTTTACTGGTGCAGATAAAAGGATATGGATGTCTATTAAGACTACTATTTTTTCTGATAACTTGTTGATTAACAAAAAGTGTTAAATTTTGAAAATGATAAGAAAGCACAAACCAAATAACTAAAGAAATCTTGTTACTTTGACTTTCAGTAGCATTCCAGTCACTGTACATTATTTTTAAAGTAGTAAACAAGATGGTTGTCTCCTGGCTAGTGCCTTCAGCAATCTGGTTTGCACTTTCTTACCTCTAAAAATTATGTACTTTTCATTAGTTCTTAAGACAACTCAAAATAATGGAAGCAGGCCATTATTTTATTTGCCTCATCATTTCCTTTACATTCTATTCTACATAGTAAACATGTCTAAAGCTTTATCAGTTTGTTCTTCCAGAGTTTTCTTCAGCTTGTACTTTATTTCACTAAATTTTATTAGATGCAAACAAAAAATACATGTAATAATTTGAAAAAAAATAAAAAATAATAAAATAAAATAGTAATAGGAGTCAAGTTACAACAGAATGAATGGAAGTTCTGCTCCATTCTATGAAATTAAAATTCATAACACAGTAGAGAGGCCGGCTTTTGATTTTCAGTGAGGGAAGTAGAATAGTCTGAAAAATATATTTAGAACCAGAAGGGATAGCAAATCATTTCCCCTCCGTGCCCATCCCCCAATTAGCGGAGTGCGGGGACGACTGCATCCTCTTTCGGTTGTAGGCAGGATAGAGGATGCAGTCGCCCATGTAGAAATATATGGCAGGGCCGTGCAAAAGTTCTTGGGGGTCCGCATGCAAAAGGGATTAAGAGGCCTCGTTTCTTTATGTTGAGACTTTGATCGCTCCCTCCATTGAGGGCCCCCAGATGGGGGCCCTGGTGCGGCGCATCCAATGCACTCCACATTTGCACGGCCGTTTTTGGTTAGCGTTATATCTATTAGGTAACGTTTGGAGCTGTTTGTTTCAATTTTCAGAGATGAAAATTAAAGTTATGATATAATTTCGATGTCGAAAAACATAAACTGACCTGCACTAACTTCATGTATTTTAACATTAGGAAAATAATAATATATAAAAATCTCACACCAACAACAGAAATTACAAAGCACAGTTTCAGTGAAATGAAGCATACCAAACATGCACTAACTAATGGCAAATACCTTTCCTACAAATCTGAATTCAAAAAATAAGTTTACCTTGAAATTTCATGACAGTAACACATTCCTAACATCTATAGCTCAATACGCAGACCAAGATGTACACAAACACCAAAACTAACAAAATATTTACAGAATACGCATTAACATTTACAAATAAAGTGATAAATAGCATCAAGCTGCCACCTGCTGGCGCTAACACGAAATATGGCTAGCACTCATAGAAGCCAGGTTATTAGGCCGATACGTAAGTTGTTATTGTTGGATTTTTTTTTTTTTTATATAGTATAGCTAGTGAGGGAGAAGAGAATTGGTTCTATGAATTTCCAGTTGGACAGTAAAAGGATGCTGACTGGTTGAGGCACGTGTTCAGGTTGGTACGGTAGAGATAGTGAGACTATCTCTACCGCCTCTGCCTATCAGTAGAGATAGTGAGACTATCTCTACTGATAGGTAGAGGCGGACCTGGTCAAAAATTCTTACCGGGGGGAGGGAACTTATGATATCCTCATACTAGTGAGTATGGCCAAAATCACCGGCCCCCATCCCACCAGGGTTTTCCAGGTAAGTCTTATGGCTAGTCTGCTTCTGCTTATCGCCCAATTCAGAAGAATTGGCCCATACAGTGCCGTACTGTTCTCCCCGGGCACAATATTCAACTAGGGTTCCACTCGCAAAAATTAAAGATGGTATTCTTAAATTTAAAAATAAAGTAAAAAAATTATTCAAATCATAATTATTTAAACTTTAACGACCAGTACATTAAACTTAAGTTTTCACATCATTACCTTACGATATTTACTTGATATAAATTTGTCTATAACTTCTGATGTTTTTATAAATAAATAAATTTTCTGTTTATACTACGGGACGACCAAACGGTCAGAGGAGTTCACAAGATAGATAGAATACAAAAAACACCACCGTATTCAGTAATCACGGGCGTGAACCCCGGTCACTCAAGACACGTGTACTTATATCTTTTAGTACATCTAGTTTTATTGACATAACGGCCAATCCATAATTCTTTCTTGGCCAATTGTTGCTCGTGAATACGTTTTAATTATTTTGAGTCTTGAAAAACTCCTCTCTTCAGACGCAGCCAACTTTCTCAGCCACGGAGTGAGAAAAGCCCATAAAAGTTCCTCGAGTCATCGACGGGATTTGAACCCGAGCTTTTCCACGTGGTGAGGATACC